>NW_027480473.1:1867067-2178245 GCF_051401765.1 Calliopsis andreniformis | reverse complement strand
CTCAATACTCAACCATCAATCCTCAATTCTCAATACTCAATAGAATATCCTGAATTCTCATGGTTCAATACTCAATCCACAACATTCAATAATCAAATCTCAATCCTCAAACATCAATTCTCAACACTAAATCCTCAACACTCAGTCCTCTCTCTTCAATCCTCCATCCTCAATCCTCAATCCTCAATCCTCAATCCTCAATCATCAATCCTCAACGTTCAATCCTCAATACCCAATCCTCAATCTTCAATCCACAATACTCAATCTTCAATCCTCAATACTCAATCCTCAATCCTCAGTCCTCAAACCTCAATCCCGAATCTTCAATCCTGAATCCTCAACCTTCAGCCCTCAGTCCTCAACAATCAGTTGTCAATCCTCAATCCTCAATAGAATATCATCAATTCACAGCTTTCAATACTCAATACTCGATCTGCAAACTTCAAATCTCTATCCACAAACATCAATTCTCATCACTCAAACCTCAACACTCAGTCCCCAATCCTCAATCTTCAATCCTCAATACCCAATCCTCAGTCTTCAATCTTCAATCCTCAATCCTCAATCCTCAACCCTCAATCCTCAATGTTCAATCCTCAATACACAATGCTCAACCTTCAATACTCAAACCTCAATCCTCAATGCTCAAACCTCAATCCTCAACCCTCAGCCACCATCCTCAATACTCAATCCTCAATCTTCAACCCTCAATCCTCAATCCTCAAGCCTCAATCCTCAATCCTCAATCCTCAGTCCTCAAACCTCAATCCTAAATACTCAATCCTGAATCCTCAATCTTCAGACTTCAGACTTCAACAATCGGATGTCAATCCTCAAACCTCAATAGAATATCATCAATTCACAGTTTTCAATACCCAATACTCAACCTGCAATCTTCAAATCTCTATTCACAAACATCAATTCTCATCACTCAATCATCAATCCTCAATCCTCAATCCTCAATTTTCAATCCTCAATACTCAATCTTCAATCCTAAATCCTCAAACCTCAATCCTTAATCCTCAATCGTCAGTCTTCACTCCTCAATTTCCAACCCTCAATCTTCAATCCTCAATCCTCAATCCTCAATTCTCAATCCTCAATCCCCAGTCCTCAGTCCTCAAACCTCAATCCTCAAACCTTGGCCCACATCCTCAATCCTCAATCCTCAATCCTCAACCTTCAATCCTCAATCCTCAATCCTCAATACTCAATCATCAATCCTCAATTCTCAATACTCCATAGAATATCCTGAATTCTCAGGATTCAATACTCAAACCTCAACACTCAGCCCTCAATCCTCAATCCACAATCCTCAATCCTCAATCTTCAATCCTCAATACTCAATCTTCAATCCTCCATCCTCAATCCTCAATCCTCAATCATCAATCCTCAATCGTCAGGCTTCAATCCTCAATACCCAATCCTCAGTCTTCAATCTACAACCCTCAATCCTCAATCCTCAACCCTCAATCCTCAATGTTCAATCCTCAATACACAATCCTCAACCTTCAATCCTCAACCCTCAATCCTCAATACTCAATCTTCAATCCGCAATACTCAATCTTCAATCATGAATCCTCAATCCTCAATCCTCAATCCTCAATCCTCAACCCTCAATCCTCAATCCTCAATCCTCAATAATCAACGCACAACCCTCAACCATCAATCCTCAATACTCAACCATCAATCCCCAATCCTCAATACTCAATAGTATATCCTGTATTATCATGGTTCAATACTCAGTCCACAATATTCAATAATCAAATCTCAATCCTCAAACATCAGTTCTCAATACTAATTCCTCAACACTCAGTCCTCTCTCTCCAAAACTCTATCCTCAATCCTCAATCCTCAAGCGTCAATCCTCAATCCTCAATCCTCAACCCTCAATCCTCAGTCCTCAAACCTCAATCCCGAATCCTCAATCCTGAATCCTAAGCATTCAGCCCTCAGTCCTGAACAATCAGTTGTCAATCCTCAATCCTCAATAGAATATGATCAATTCACAGTTTTCAATACTCAGTACTCAATCTGCAATCTTCAAATCTCTATCCACAATCATCAATTCTCATCACTCAAACCTCAACGCTCAGTCCCCAATCCTCAATCTTCAATCCTCAATCCTCAATCATCAATCTTCAGTCCTCAATCTTCAATCCTCAATACTCAATCTTCAATCCTCAATCCTCAATCCTCAATCCTCAATCCTCAATCCCCAATCGTCAGTCTTCAATCCTCAATACTCAATCTTCAATCCTCAATAATCATCGCACAACCCTCAACCATCAATCCTCAATACTCAACCATCAATCCTCAATTCTCAATACTCAATAGAATATCCTGAATTCTCATGGTTCAATACTCAATCCACAATATTCAATAATCAAATCTCAATCCTCAAACATCAATCCTCAACACTAAATCCTCAACACTCAGTCCTCTCTCTTCAATCCTCCATCCTCAATCCTCAACCCTCAATTCTCAATCCTCAACCTTCAATCCTCAATCCACAATCCACAATCCTCAATACTCAATCCTCAATCTTCAATCCTCAACACTCAATCTTCAATCCTCACTCATCAATCTTCATTACTCAATACTCAATCTTCAATCCTCAATCCTCAATACTCAATCCTCAATCCTCATTCTTCAATCCTCAATACCCAATCCTCAATCTTCAATCCTCAATCCTCAATTCGCTATCCTCAATCCTCAATCCTCACACGGCAAGCATCAATACTCAACCCTCAGTCCTCGTCCTCAACCCACAACCCTCAATCCACAGTCCTCAATCTTCATTCATCAATATTCAACTTTCAATCCTCAATCCTCAATCCTCAATCCTCAATCCTCAATCCTCAACGTTCAGTCCTAAATACCCAATCCTCAATCTTCAATCCTCAATCCTCAGTCCCCAATCCTCAATCCTGAATCCTCAATCCTCTGTCCTCAAACCTCAGTCCTGAACCCTCAACCCTGAATCCTCAACCTTCAGCCCTCAGTCCTCAACAATCAGTTGTCAATCCTCAATCCTCAATAGAATATCATCAATTCACAGTTTTCAATACTCAGTACTCAATCTGCAATCTTCAAATCCCTATCCAAAAACATCAATCCTCATCACTCAACCCTCAACACTCAGTCCCCAATCCTCAATATTCAATCCTCAACCTTCAATCCTCAATACTCAATCTTCAATCCTCAATCCTCAATCCTCAATCCTCAATCCTCAATCCTCAATCCTCAACCTCAATCCTCAATCCTCCATCCTCAATCGTCAATCTTCAATCCTCAATACTCAATCCTCAATCCTCAATCTTCAATCATCAATACTCAATCTTCAATCCTCAATAATCAATCCTCAATCCTCAATCCTCAATCCTCAATAATCAACGCACAACCCTCAACCATCAATCCTCAATACTCCACCATCAATCCTCAAATCTCAATACTCAATAGAATATCCTGAATTCTCATGGTTCAATACTCAATCCACAATATTCAATAATCAAATCTCAATCCTCAATCATCAATCCTCAACACTCAATCCCCAACACGCAGTCCTCTCTCTTCAATCGACCATCCTCAATCCTCAAGCGTCAATCCTCAATCCTCAATCCTCAGTCCTCAATCCTCATTCCTCAATCCTCAACACCCAATCCTCAACCCTCAATCCTCAATGTTCAATCCTCAATCCTCAATCCTCAATTCTCAATCCTCAATCCTCAGTCCTCAGACCTCAAACCTCAATCCTCAACCCTCAGCCCTCATTCTCAATCCTCAATCCTCAATTCTAAGTCCTCAGCCCTCAATCCTCAATCCTCAATCCTCAGTCCACAAACCTCATTCCTGAATCCTCAATCCTGAATCCTCAATCTTCAGACTTCAGACTTCAACAATCAGATGTCAATCCTCAAACCTCAATAGAATATCATCAATTCACAGTCTTCAATACCCAATACTCAATCTGCAATCTTCAAATATCTATTCACAAACATCAATTCTAATCACTCAACCCTCAACACTCAGTCCCCAATCCTCAATCTTCAATCCTCAATCCTCAATACTCAATCCTCAATCCTCAATCTTCAATACTCAATACTCAATCTTCAATCCTCAATCCTCAATCCTCAATCCTCAATCCTCAATCCTCAATCTTCAATCCTCAATAATCAATCTCCAATCCTCCATCCTCAATCCTCTATCCTCAATGCTCAATCCTCAATCCATAATGCTCAACCCTCAATCTTCAATCCTCAATACTCAATCTGCAATCCTCAATCCTCAATCCTCAATCCTCAATCCTCATTCTTCAATCCTCAATACCCAATCCTCAATCTTCAATCCTCAATCCTGAATCCTCAACCCTCAATCCTCATTCTTCAATCCTCAACACCCAATCCTCAATCTTCAATCCTCAATCCTCAATCCTCAGACCTCAATCCTCAATCTTCAATCCTCAATACTCAATCTTCAATCGTCAATCCTCAATCCTCAATCCTCAATCCTCATTCATCAATCCTCAACACCCAATCCTCAATCTTCAGTCCTCAATCCTCAATCCTCAATTCTCAATCCTCAATCTTCAATCCTCGATACTCAATATTCAATATTCAATCCTCAATCCTCAAGCCTCAATCCTCAATCCTCAATCCTCAATCTTCAATCCTCAATACTCAATCTTCAATCGTCAATCCTCAATCCTCTATCCTCAATCGTCAGGCTTCAATCCTCAATACCCAATCCTCAGTCTTCAATCTTCAATCCTCGATCCTCAATACTCAACCCTCAATCCTCAATGCTCAATCCTCAATACACAATCCGCAACCTTCAATCCTCAATCCTCAATCCTCAATACTCAATCTTCAATCCGCAATACTTAATCTTCAATCATCAATCCTCAATCGTCAATCCTCAATCCTCAATCCTCAACCCTCAATCCTCAATCCTCAATCCTCAATAATCAACGCACAACCCTCAACAATCAATCCTCAATACTCAACCATCAATCCTCAATTCTCAATACTCAAGAGTATATCCTGTATTCTCATGGTTCAATACTCAGTCCACAATATTCAATAATCAAATCTCAATCCTCAAACATCAATTCTCAATCCTAATTCCTCAACACTCAGACCTCTCTCTCCAATCCTCTATCCTCAATCCTCAATCCTCAAGCGTCAATCCTCAATCCTCAATCCTCAACCCTCAATCCTCAGTCCTCAAACCTCAATCCCGAATCCTGAATCCTGAATCCTAAGCATTCAGCCCTCAGTCCTGAACAATCAGTTGTCAATCCTCAATCCTCAATAGAATATCATCAATTCACAGTTTTCAGTACTCAATACTCAATCTGCAATCTTCAAATCTCTATCCACAATCATCAATTCTCATCACTCAAACCTCAACGCTCAGTCCCCAATCCTCAATCTTCAATCCTCAATCCTCAATCATCAATCTTCAGTCCTCAATCTTCAATCCTCAATACTCAATCTTCAATCCTCAATCCTCAATCCTCAATCCTCAATCCTCAATCCCCAATCGTCAGTCTTCAATCCTCAATACTCAATCTTCAATCCTCAATAATCATCGCACAACCCTCAACCATCAATCCTCAATACTCAACCATCAATCCTCAATTCTCAATACTCAATAGAGTATCCTGAATTCTCATGGTTCAATACTCAATCCACAATATTCAATAATCAAATCTCAATCCTCAAACATCAATTCTCAACACTAAATCCTCAACACTCAGTCCTCTCTCTTCAATCCTCCATCCTCAATCCTCAACCCTCAATTCTCAATCCTCAACCTTCAATCCTCAATCCACAATCCACAATCCTCAATCCTCAATCCTCAATCCTCAATCCTCAACCTCAATCCTCAATCCTCCATCCTCAATCCTCAATCCTCAATCCTCAATCCTCAATCCTCAATCCTCAACCTCAATCCTCAATCCTCCATCCTCAATCGTCAATCTTCAATCCTCAATACTCAATCCTCAATCCTCAATCCTCAATCCTCAATCCTCAATCTTCATTCTTCAATCCTCAATACCCAATCCTCAATATTCAAACCTCAATCCTCGATCCTCAATCCTCAATCCTCAATCCTCAATCCTCAATCCTCAACCCTCAATCCTCAATCGTCAGTCCTCGTCCTCAAACCTCAACCCTCAATCCTCAATCCTCAATCTTCAATCATCAATACTCAATCTTCAATCCTCAATAATCAATCCTCAATCCTCAATCCTCAATAATCAACGCACAACCCTCAACCATCAATCCTCAATACTCCACCACCAATCCTCAAATCTCAATACTCAATAGAATATCCTGAATTCTCATGGTTCAATACTCAATCCACAATATTCAATAATCAAATCTCAATCCTCAATCATCAATCCTCAACACTCAATCCCCAACACTCAGTCCTCTCTCTTCAATCGACCATCCTCAATCCTCAATCCTCCATCCTCAATCCTCAATCCTCAATCCTCAATCCTCAATCCTCAATCCTCAACCTCAATCCTCAATCCTCAGACCTCAATCCTCAATCTTCAATCCTCAATACTCAATCTTCAATCGTCAATCCTCGATCCTCAATCCTCAATCCTCATTCATCAATCCTCAACACCCAATCCTCAATCTTCAATCCTCAATCCTCAATCCTCAATTCTCAATCCTCTATCCTCAATCCTCAGACCTCAAACATCAATACTCAACCCTCAGTCCTCGTCCTCAATCCACAACACTCAATCCTCGATCCTCAATCTTCAATCATCAATATTCAATCTTGAATCCTGAATCCTCAATCCTCAATACTCAATCCTCAATCCCCAATCCTCAATCCTCAATACTCAATCCTCAATCCTCAATCCTCAATCCTCAATCCTCAATCTTCATTCTTCAATCCTCAATACCCAATCCTCAATATTCAAACCTCAATCCTCGATCCTCAATCCTCAATCCTCAATCCTCAATCCTCAATCCTCAACCCTCAATCCTCAATCGTCAGTCCTCGTCCTCAAACCTCAACCCTCAATCCTCAATCCTCAATCTTCAATCATCAATACTCAATCTTCAATCCTCAATAATCAATCCTCAATCCTCAATCCTCAATCCTCAATAATCAACGCACAACCCTCAACCATCAATCCTCAATACTCCACCACCAATCCTCAAATCTCAATACTCAATAGAATATCCTGAATTCTCATGGTTCAATACTCAATCCACAATATTCAATAATCAAATCTGAATCCTCAATCATCAATCCTCAACACTCAATCCCCAACACTCAGTCCTCTCTCTTCAATCGACCATCCTCAATCCTCAAGCGTCAATCCTCAATCCTCAATCCTCAGTCCTCAATCCTCATTCCTCAATCCTCAACACCCAATCCTCAACCCTCAATCCTCAATGTTCAATCCTCAATCCTCAATCCTCAATTCTCAATCCTCAATCCTCAGTCCTCAGACCTCAAACCTCAATCCTCAACCCTCAGCCCTCATTCTCAATCCTCAATCCTCAATTCTAAGTCCTCAGCCCTCAATCCTCAATCCTCAATCCTCAGTCCACAAACCTCATTCCTGAATCCTCAATCCTGAATCCTCAATCTTCAGACTTCAGACTTCAACAATCAGATGTCAATCCTCAAACCTCAATAGAATATCATCAATTCACAGTCTTCAATACCCAATACTCAATCTGCAATCTTCAAATATCTATTCACAATCATCAATTCTAATCACTCAACCCTCAACACTCAGTCCCCAATCCTCAATCTTCAATCCTCAATCCTCAATACTCAATCCTCAATCCTCAATCTTCAATACTCAATACTCAATCTTCAATCCTCAATCCTCAATCCTCAATCCTCAATCCTCAATCCTCAATCTTCAATCCTCAATAATCAATCTCCAATCCTCCATCCTCAATCCTCTATCCTCAATGCTCAATCCTCAATCCATAATGCTCAACCCTCAATCTTCAATCCTCAATGCTCAATCTGCAATCCTCAATCCACAATCCTCAATCCTCAATCCTCATTCTTCAATCCTCAATACCCAATCCTCAATCTTCAATCCTCAATCCTGAATCCTCAACCCTCAATCCTCATTCTTCAATCCTCAACACCCAATCCTCAATCTTCAATCCTCAATCCTCAATCCTCAGACCTCAATCCTCAATCTTCAATACTCAATACTCAATCTTCAATCGTCAATCCTCAATCCTCAATCCTCAATCCTCATTCATCAATCCTCAACACCCAATCCTCAATCTTCAGTCCTCAATCCTCAATCCTCAATTCTCAATTCTCAATCCTCTATCCTCAATCCTCAGACCTCAAACATCAATACTCAACCCTCAGTCCTCGTCCTCAATCCACAACCCTCAATCCTCGATCCTCAATCTTCAATCATCAATATTCAATCTTGAATCCTGAATCCTCAATCCTCAATACTCAATCCTCAATCCTCATTCTTCAATCCTCAATACCCAATCCTCAATCTTCAATCCTCAATCCTCAATCCTCAATCCTCAATCCTCATTCTTCAATCCTCAGCACCCAATCCTCAGTCTTCAATCCTCAATCCTCAATCCTCAGACCTCAATCCTCAATCTTCAATCCTCAATACTCAATCTTCAATCGTCAATCCTCGATCCTCAATCCTCAATCCTCATTCATCAATCCTCAACACCCAATCCTCAATCTTCAATCCTCAATCCTCAATCCTCAATTCTCAATCCTCTATCCTCAATCCTCAGACCTCAAACATCAATACTCAACCCTCAGTCCTCGTCCTCAATCCACAACACTCAATCCTCGATCCTCAATCTTCAATCATCAATATTCAATCTTGAATCCTGAATCCTCAATCCTCAATACTCAATCCTCAATCCCCAATCCTCAATCCTCAATACTCAACCATCAATCCTCAATTCTCAATTCTCAATAGAGTATCCTGAATTCTCAGGGTTCAATACGCAAACCTCGACACTCAATCCTCAATCCTCAATACTCAAACCTCAATCCTCAATCTTCAATACTCAATACTCAATCTTCAATCCTCAATCCTCAATCCTCAATCCTCAATCTTCAATCCACATTACTCAACCCTCAATCGTCAGTCCTCAATCTTCAATCCTCAATACTCAATCTTCAATCCTCAACCCTCAATCCTCAAACCTCAATCCTCAAACCTTGGCCCACATCCTCAATCCTCAATCCTCAATCCTCAACCTTCAATCCTCAAACCTCAATCCTCAATACTCAATCATCAATCCTCAATTCTCAATACTCCATAGAATATCCTGAATTCTCAGGATTCAATACTCAAACCTCAACACTCAGCCCTCAATCCTCAATCCACAATCCTCAATCCTCAATCTTCAATCCTCAATACTCAATCTTCGATCCTCCATCCTCAATCCTCAATCCTCAATCATCAATCCTCAATCGTCAGGCTTCAATCCTCAATACCCAATCCTCAGTCTTCAATCTACAACCCTCAATCCTCAATCCTCAACCCTCAATCCTCAATGTTCAATCCTCAATACACAATCCTCAACGTTCAATCCTCAACCCTCAATCCTCAATACTCAATCTTCAATCCGCAATACTCAATCTTCAATCATGAATCCTCAATCCTCAATCCTCAATCCTCAATCCTCAACCCTCAATCCTCAATCCTCAATCCTCAATAATCAACGCACAACCCTCAACCATCAATCCTCAATACTCAACCATCAATCCCCAATCCTCAATACTCAATAGTATATCCTGTATTATCATGGTTCAATACTCAGTCCACAATATTCAATAATCAAATCTCAATCCTCAAACATCAGTTCTCAATACTAATTCCTCAACACTCAGTCCTCTCTCTCCAAAACTCTATCCTCAATCCTCAATCCTCAAGCGTCAATCCTCAATCCTCAATCCTCAACCCTCAATCCTCAGTCCTCAAACCTCAATCCCGAATCCTCAATCCTGAATCCTAAGCATTCAGCCCTCAGTCCTGAACAATCAGTTGTCAATCCTCAATCCTCAATAGAATATGATCAATTCACAGTTTTCAATACTCAGTACTCAATCTGCAATCTTCAAATCTCTATCCACAATCATCAATTCTCATCACTCAAACCTCAACGCTCAGTCCCCAATCCTCAATCTTCAATCCTCAATCCTCAATCGTCAATCTTCAGTCCTCAATCTTCAATCCTCAATACTCAATCTTCAATCCTCAATCCTCAATCCTCAATCCTCAATCCTCAATCCCCAATCGTCAGTCTTCAATCCTCAATACTCAATCTTCAATCCTCAATAATCATCGCACAACCCTCAACCATCAATCCTCAATACTCAACCATCAATCCTCAATTCTCAATACTCAATAGAGTATCCTGAATTCTCATGGTTCAATACTCAATCCACAATATTCAATAATCAAATCTCAATCCTCAAACATCAATTCTCAACACTAAATCCTCAACACTCAGTCCTCTCTCTTCAATCCTCCATCCTCAATCCTCAACCCTCAATTCTCAATCCTCAACCTTCAATCCTCAATCCACAATCCACAATCCTCAATCCTCAATCCTCAATCCTCAATCCTCAGACCTCAATCCTCAATCTTCAATACTCAATACTCAATCTTCAATCGTCAATCCTCAATCCTCAATCCTCAATCCTCATTCATCAATCCTCAACACCCAATCCTCAATCTTCAGTCCTCAATCCTCAATCCTCAATTCTCAATTCTCAATCCTCTATCCTCAATCCTCAGACCTCAAACATCAATACTCAACCCTCAGTCCTCGTCCTCAATCCACAACCCTCAATCCTCGATCCTCAATCTTCAATCATCAATATTCAATCTTGAATCCTGAATCCTCAATCCTCAATACTCAATCCTCAATCCTCATTCTTCAATCCTCAATACCCAATCCTCAATCTTCAATCCTCAATCCTCAATCCTCAATCCTCAATCCTCATTCTTCAATCCTCAGCACCCAATCCTCAGTCTTCAATCCTCAATCCTCAATCCTCAGACCTCAATCCTCAATCTTCAATCCTCAATACTCAATCTTCAATCGTCAATCCTCGATCCTCAATCCTCAATCCTCATTCATCAATCCTCAACACCCAATCCTCAATCTTCAATCCTCAATCCTCAATCCTCAATTCTCAATCCTCTATCCTCAATCCTCAGACCTCAAACATCAATACTCAACCCTCAGTCCTCGTCCTCAATCCACAACACTCAATCCTCGATCCTCAATCTTCAATCATCAATATTCAATCTTGAATCCTGAATCCTCAATCCTCAATACTCAATCCTCAATCCCCAATCCTCAATCCTCAATACTCAACCATCAATCCTCAAATCTCAATTCTCAATAGAGTATCCTGAATTCTCAGGGTTCAATACGCAAACCTCGACACTCAATCCTCAATCCTCAATACTCAAACCTCAATCCTCAATCTTCAATACTCAATACTCAATCTTCAATCCTCAATCCTCAATCCTCAATCCTCAATCTTCAATCCACATTACTCAACCCTCAATCGTCAGTCCTCAATCTTCAATCCTCAATACTCAATCTTCAATCCTCAACCCTCAATCCTCAATCGTCAATCCTCAGTCCCCAATCCTCAATCTTCAATCCTCAATACCCAATCCTCAGTCTTCAATCTTCAATCCTCAATCCTCAATCCTCAACACTCAATCCTCAATGTTCAATCCTCAACACACAATGCTCAACCTTCAATACTCAAACCTCAATCCTCAATGCTCAAACCTCAATCCTCAACCCTCAGCCACCATCCTCAATACTCAATCCTCAATCTTCAACCCTCAATCCTCAATCCTCAAGCCTCAATCCTCAATCCTCAATCCTCAGTCCTCAAACCTCAATCCTGAATCCTCAATCCTGAATCCTCAATCTTCAGACTTCAGACTTCAACAATCGGATGTCAATCCTCAAACCTCAATAGAATATCATCAATTCACAGTTTTCAATACCCAATACTCAACCTGCAATCTTCAAATCTCTATTCACAAACATCAATTCTCATCACTCAATCATCAATCCTCAATCCTCAATCCTCAATTTTCAATCCTCAATACTCAATCTTCAATCCTAAATCCTCAAACCTCAATCCTTAATCCTCAATCGTCAGTCTTCACTCCTCAATTTCCAACCCTCAATCTTCAATCCTCAATCCTCAATCCTCAATTCTCAATCCTCAATCCCCAGTCCTCAGTCCTCAAACCTCAATCCTCAAACCTTGGCCCACATCCTCAATCCTCAATCCTCAAACCTCAACCTTCAATCCTCAATCCTCAATCCTCAATACTCAATCATCAATACTCAATTCTCAATACTCCATAGAATATCCTGAATTCTCAGGATTCAATACTCAAACCTCAACACTCAGCCCTCAATCCTCAATCCACAATCCTCAATCCTCAATCTTCAATCCTCAATACTCAATCTTCAATCCTCCATCCTCAATCCTCAATCCTCAATCATCAATCCTCAATCGTCAGGCTTCAATCCTCAATACCCAATCCTCAGTCTTCAATCTACAACCCTCAATCCTCAATCCTCAACCCTCAATCCTCAATGTTCAATCCTCAATACACAATCCTCAACCTTCAATCCTCAACCCTCAATCCTCAATACTCAATCTTCAATCCGCAATACTCAATCTTCAATCATGAATCCTCAATCCTCAATCCTCAATCCTCAATCCTCAACCCTCAATCCTCAATCCTCAATCCTCAATAATCAACGCACAACCCTCAACCATCAATCCTCAATACTCAACCATCAATCCCCAATCCTCAATACTCAATAGTATATCCTGTATTATCATGGTTCAATACTCAGTCCACAATATTCAATAATCAAATCTCAATCCTCAAACATCAGTTCTCAATACTAATTCCTCAACACTCAGTCCTCTCTCTCCAAAACTCTATCCTCAATCCTCAATCCTCAAGCGTCAATCCTCAATCCTCAATCCTCAACCCTCAATCCTCAGTCCTCAAACCTCAATCCCGAATCCTCAATCCTGAATCCTAAGCATTCAGCCCTCAGTCCTGAACAATCAGTTGTCAATCCTCAATCCTCAATAGAATATGATCAATTCACAGTTTTCAATACTCAATACTCAATCTGCAATCTTCAAATCTCTATCCACAATCATCAATTCTCATCACTCAAACCTCAACGCTCAGTCCCCAATCCTCAATCTTCAATCCTCAATCCTCAATCATCAATCTTCAGTCCTCAATCTTCAATCCTCAATACTCAATCTTCAATCCTCAATCCTCAATCCTCAATCCTCAATCCTCAATCCCCAATCGTCAGTCTTCAATCCTCGATACTCAACCTTCAATCCTCAATAATCATCGCACAACCCTCAACCATCAATCCTCAATACTCAACCATCAATCCTCAATTCTCAATACTCAATAGAATATCCTGAATTCTCATGGTTCAATACTCAATCCACAATATTCAATAATCAAATCTCAATCCTCAAACATCAATCCTCAACACTAAATCCTCAACACTCAGTCCTCTCTCTTCAATCCTCCATCCTCAATCCTCAACCCTCAATTCTCAATCCTCAACCTTCAATCCTCAATCCACAATCCACAATCCTCAATCCTCAATCCTCAATCTTCAATCCTCAACACTCAATCTTCAATCCTCACTCATCAATCTTCATTACTCAATACTCAATCTTCAATCCTCAATCCTCAATACTCAATCCTCAATCCTCATTCTTCAATCCTCAATACCCAATCCTCAATCTTCAATCCTCAATCCTCAATTCGCTATCCTCAATCCTCAATCCTCACAAGGCAAGCATCAATACTCAACCCTCAGTCCTCGTCCTCAACCCACAACCCTCAATCCACAATCCTCAATCTTCATTCATCAATATTCAAATTTCAATCCTCAATCCTCAATCCTCAATCCTCAATCCTCAATCCTCAACGTTCAGTCCTAAATACCCAATCCTCAATCTTCAATCCTCAATCCTCAGTCACCAATCCTCAATCCTGAATCCTCAATCCTCTGTCCTCAAACCTCAGTCCTGAACCCTCAACCCTGAATCCTCAACCTTCAGCCCTCAGTCCTCAACAATCAGTTGTCAATCCTCAATCCGCAATAGAATATCATCAATTCACAGTTTTCAATACTCAGTACTCAATCTGCAATCTTCAAATCCCTATCCAAAAACATCAATCCTCATCACTCAACCCTCAACACTCAGTCCCCAATCCTCAATATTCAATCCTCAACCTTCAATCCTCAATACTCAATCTTCAATCCTCAATCCTCAATCCTCAATCCTCAATCCTCAATCCTCAATCCTCAATCCTCAACCTCAATCCTCAATCCTCCATCCTCAATCGTCAATCTTCAATCCTCAATGCTCAATCCTCAATCCTCAATCCTCAATCCTCAATCCTCAATCCTCAATCTTCATTCTTCAATCCTCAATACCCAATCATCAATATTCAAACCTCAATCCTCGATCCTCAATCCTCAATCCTCAATCCTCAATCCTCAATCCTCAACCCTCAATCCTCAACCGTCAGTCCTCGTCCTCAAACCTCAACCCTCAATCCTCAATCCTCAATCTTCAATCATCAATACTCAATCTTCAATCCTCAATAATCAATCCTCAATCCTCAATCCTCAATCCTCAATAATCAACGCACAACCCTCAACCATCAATCCTCAATACTCCACCACCAATCCTCAAATCTCAATACTCAATAGAATATCCTGAATTCTCATGGTTCAATACTCAATCCACAATATTCAATAATCAAATCTCAATCCTCAATCATCAATCCTCAACACTCAATCCCCAACACTCAGTCCTCTCTCTTCAATCGACCATCCTCAATCCTCAAGCGTCAATCCTCAATCCTCAATCCTCAGTCCTCAATCCTCATTCCTCAATCCTCAACACCCAATCCTCAACCCTCAATCCTCAATGTTCAATCCTCAATCCTCAATCCTCAATTCTCAATCCTCAATCCTCAGTCCTCAGACCTCAAACCTCAATCTTCAACCCTCAGCCCTCATTCTCAATCCTCAATCCTCAATTCTAAGTCCTCAGCCCTCAATCCTCAATCCTCAATCCTCAGTCCACAAACCTCATTCCTGAATCCTCAATCCTGAATCCTCAATCTTCAGACTTCAGACTTCAACAATCAGATGTCAATCCTCAAACCTCAATAGAATATCATCAATTCACAGTCTTCAATACCCAATACTCAATCTGCAATCTTCAAATATCTATTCACAATCATCAATTCTAATCACTCAACCCTCAACACTCAGTCCACAATCCTCAATCTTCAATCCTCAATCCTCAATACTCAATCCTCAATCCTCAATCTTCAATACTCAATACTCAATCTTCAATCCTCAATCCTCAATCCTCAATCCTCAATCCTCAATCCTCAATCTTCAATCCTCAATAATCAATCTCCAATCCTCCATCCTCAATCCTCTATCCTCAATGCTCAATCCTCAATCCATAATGCTCAACCCTCAATCTTCAATCCTCAATACTCAATCTGCAATCCTCAATCCTCAATCCTCAATCCTCAATCCTCATTCTTCAATCCTCAATACCCAATCCTCAATCTTCAATCCTCAATCCTGAATCCTCAACCCTCAATCCTCATTCTTCAATCCTCAACACCCAATCCTCAATCTTCAATCCTCAATCCTCAATCCTCAGACCTCAATCCTCAATCTTCAATACTCAATACTCAATCTTCAATCGTCAATCCTCAATCCTCAATCCTCAATCCTCATTCATCAATCCTCAACACCCAATCCTCAATCTTCAGTCCTCAATCCTCAATCCTCAATTCTCAATTCTCAATCCTCTATCCTCAATCCTCAGACCTCAAACATCAATACTCAACCCTCAGTCCTCGTCCTCAATCCACAACCCTCAATCCTCGATCCTCAATCTTCAATCATCAATATTCAATCTTGAATCCTGAATCCTCAATCCTCAATACTCAATCCTCAATCCTCATTCTTCAATCCTCAATACCCAATCCTCAATCTTCAATCCTCAATCCTCAATCCTCAATCCTCAATCCTCATTCTTCAATCATCAGCACCCAATCCTCAGTCTTCAATCCTCAATCGGCAGTCTTCAATCCTCAATATCCAACCCTCAATCTTCAATCCTCAATCCTCAATCCTCAATTCTCAATCCTCAATCCCCAGTCCACAGTCCTCAAACCTCAATCCTCAGACCTTAGCCCACATCCTCAATCCTCAATCCTCAATCCTCAACCTTCAATCCTCAATACTCAATCTTCAATCCTCAATTCTCAGTCCTCAAACCTCAATTCTGAACCCTCAATCTTCAGACCTCAGACCTCAACAATCAGATGTCAATCCTGAATCCTTAATAGAATATCATCAATTCACAGTCTTCAATACCCAATACTCACTCTGCAATCTTCAAGTATCTATTCACAAACATCAATTCTCATCACTCAACCCTCAACACTCAGTCCCCAAACCTCAATCTTCAATCCTCAATCCTCAATACTCAAACCTCTATCTTCAATACTCAATACTCAATCTTCAATCCTCAATCCTCAATCCTCAATCCTCAATCCTCAATCCTCAATCTTCAACCCTCAATAATCAATCTTCAATCCTCAATCCTCAATCCTCTGTCCTCAATGCTCAATCCTCAATCCATAATCCTCAACCCTCAATCTTCAATCCTCAATACTCAATCTGCTATCCTCAATCCTCAATCCTCAATCCTCAATCCTCATTCTTCAATCCTCAATACCCAATCCTCAATCTTCAATCCTCAATCCTCAATCCTCAACCCTCAATCCTCATTCTTCAATCCTCAACACCCAATCCTTAATCTTCAATCCTCAATCCTCAATCCTCAGACCTCAATCCTCAATCTTCAATCCTCAATACTCAATCTTCAATCGTCAATCCTCAATCCTCAATCCTCAATCCTCATTCATCAATCCTCAACACCCAATCCTCAATCTTCAATCCTCAATCCTCAATCCTCAATTCTCAATCCTCTATCCTCAATCATCAGACCTCAAACATCAATACTCAACCCTCAGTCCTCGTCCTCAATCCACAACCCTCAATCCTCGATCCTCAATCTTCAATCATCAATATTCAATCTTGAATCCTGAATCCTCAATCCTCAATACTCAATCCTCAATCCCCAATCCTCAATCCTCAATACTCAATCTTCAATCCTCCATCCTCAATCCTCAATCCTCGATCCTCAATCCTCAATCGTCAGGCTTCAATCCTCAATACTCAATCTTCAATACTCAATCCTCAATCCTCAATCCTCAATCCTCATTCTTCAATCCTGAATACCCAATCCTCAATCTTCAGTCTTCAACCCTCAATCCTCAATTCTCAATCCTCAATGCTCAGTCCTCAGACCTCAAACCTCAATCCTCAACCCTGAGCCCTCATCCTCAATCCTCAATCCTCAATCTTCAATCCTAAATCCTCAATCTTCAATCCTCAATCCTCAATCCTCATGCCTCAATCCTCAATCCTCAATCCTCAGTCATCAAACCACAATCCTGAATCCTCAATCCTGAATCCTCAATCTTCAGACCTCAGACCGGAACAATCAGATGTCAATCCTCAATCCTCTATAGAATATCATCAATTCACAGTCTTCAATACTCAATACTCAATCTGCAATCTTCAAATTTCTATCCACAAACATAAATTCTCATCACTCAACCCTCAACGCTCAGTCCCCAATCCTCAATCTTCAATCCTCAATCCTCAATCCTCAATTCTCAATCCTAAATCTTCAATCCTCGATACTCAATATTCAATATTCAATCCTCAATCCTCAAGCCTCAATCCTCAATCCTCAATCCTCAATCTTCAATCCTCAATACTCAATCTTCAATCGTCAATCCTCAATCCTCTATCCTCAATCGTCAGGCTTCAATCATCAATACCCAATCCTCAGTCTTCAATCTTCAATCCTCGATCCTCAATACTCAACCCTCAATCCTCAATGTTCAATCCTCAATACACAATCCGCAACCTTCAATCCTCAATCCTCAATCCTCAATACTCAATCTTCAATCGGCAATACTTAATCTTCAATCATCAATCCTCAATCGTCAATCCTCAATCCTCAATACTCAACCCTCAATCCTCAATCCTCAATCCTCAATAATCAACGCACAACCCTCAACAGTCAATCCTCAATACTCAACCATCAATCCTCAATTCTCAATACTCAAGAGTTTATCCTGTATTCTCGTGGTTCAATACTCAGTCCACAATATTCAATAATCAAATCTCAATCCTCAAACATCAATTCTCAATGCTAATTCCTCAACACTCAGTCCTCTCTCTCCAATCCTCTATCCTCAATCCTCAATCCTCAAGCGTCAATCCTCAATCCTCAATCCTCAACCCTCAATCCTCAGTCCTCAAACCTCAATCCCGAATCCTGAATCCTGAATCCTAAGCATTCAGCCCTCAGTCCTGAACAATCAGTTGTCAATCCTCAATCCTCAATAGAATATCATCAATTCACAGTTTTCAATACTCAATACTCAATCTGCAATCTTCAAATCTCTATCCACAAACATCAATTCTCATCACTCAAACCTCAACGCTCAGTCCCCAATCCTCAATCTTCAATCCTCAATCCTCAATCATCAATCTTCAGTCCTCAATCTTCAATCCTCAATACTCAATCTTCAATCCTCAATCCTCAATCCTCAATCCTCAATCCTCAATCCCCAATCGTCAGTCTTCAATCCTCAATACTCAATCTTCAATCCTCAATAATCATCGCACAACCCTCAACCATCAATCCTCAATACTCAACCATCAATCCTCAATTCTCAATACTCAATAGAATATCCTGAATTCTCATGGTTCAATACTCAATCCACAATATTCAATAATCAAATCTCAATCCTCAAACATCAATTCTCAACACTAAATCCTCAACACTCAGTCCTCTCTCTTCAATCCTCCATCCTCAATCCTCAACCCTCAATTCTCAATCCTCAACATTCAATCCCCAATCCACAATCCACAATCCTCAATCCTCAATCCTCAATCCTCAATCCTCAACCTCCATCCTCAATCCTCCATCCTCAATCCTCAATCCTCAATCCTCAATCCTCAATCCTCAATCCTCAATCCTCAACCTCAATCCTCAATCCTCCATCCTCAATCGTCAATCTTCAATCCTCAATACTCAATCCTCAATCCTCAATCCTCAATCCTCAATCCTCAATCTTCATTCTTCAATCCTCAATACCCAATCCTCAATATTCAAACCTCAATCCTCGATCCTCAATCCTCAATCCTCAATCCTCAATCCTCTATCCTCAACCCTCAATCCTCAATCGTCAGTCCTCGTCCTCAAACCTCAACCCTCAATCCTCAATCCTCAATCTTCAATCATCAATACTCAATCTTCAATCCTCAATAATCAATCCTCAATCCTCAATCCTCAATCCTCAATAATCAACGCACAACCCTCAACCATCAATCCTCAATACTCCACCATCAATCCTCAAATCTCAATACTCAATAGAATATCCTGACTTCTCATGGTTCAATACTCAATCCACAATATTCAATAATCAAATCTCAATCCTCAATCATCAATCCTCAACACTCAATCCTCAACACTCAGTCCTCTCTCTTCAATCGACCATCCTCAATCCTCAAGCGTCAATCCTCAATCCTCAATCCTCAATCTTCAATCCTCAGTCCTCAAACCTCAATCCCGAATCCTCAATCCGGAATCCTCAATCTTCAGCCCTCAGTCCTCAACAATCAATTGTCAATCCTCAATCCTCAATAGAATATCCTCAACTCACAGTTTTCAATACTCAATCCCCATTCTTCAATCTTCAAATCTCAATCCACAAACATCAATTCTCATCACTCAACCCTCAACACTCAGTCCTCAATCTTCAATCCTCAATCCTCAATACTCAATCTTCAATCCGCAATACTCAATCTTCAATCATCAATCCTCAATTCTCAATCCTCAATCCTCAATAATCAACGCACAACCCTCAACCTTCAATCCTCAATACTCCACCATCAATCCTCAAATCTCAATACTCAATAGAATATCCTGACTTCTCATGGTTCAATACTCAATCCACAATATTCAATAATCAAATCTCAATCCTCAAACATCAATTCTCAACACTAAATCCTCAACACTCAGTCCTCTCTCTTCAATCCTCCATCCTCAATCCTCAACCCTCAATTCTCAATCCTCAACCTTCAATCCTCAATCCACAATCCACAATCCTCAATCCTCAATCCTCAATCCTCAATTCTCAACCTCAATCCTCAATCCTCCATCCTCAATCCTCAATCCTCAACCCTCAATCCTCAATCGTCAGTCCTCGTCCTCAAACCTCAACCCTCAATCCTCAATCCTCAATCTTCAATCACCAATACTCAACCTTCAATCCTCAATAATCAATCCTCAATCCTCAATCCTCAATCCTCAATAATCAACGCACAACCCTCAACCATCAATCCTCAATACTCCACCATCAATCCTCAAATCTCAATACTCAATAGAATATCCTGAATTCTCATGGTTCAATACTCAATCCACAATATTCAATAATCAAATCTCAATCCTCAATCATCAATCCTCAACACTCAATCCTCAACACTCAGTCCTCTCTCTTCAATCGACCATCCTCAATCCTCAAGCGTCAATCCTCGATCCTCAATCCTCAATCTTCAATCCTCAATCCTCAATCCTCAATACTCAATCCTCAATCCCCAGACCTCAGTCCTCAAACCTCAATCCTCAACCCTCAGCCCTCATCCTCAGGCCTCAATCCAAAATTCTCAATCCTCAAACCTCAAACCTCAATCCCTAACCGTCAGTCCACGTCCTCATTCCTCAACCCTCAATCCTCAATCCTCAATATTCAATCCTCTATACTCAATATTCAATCCTCAATCCTCAATCCTCTATCCTCAATGCTCAATCCTCAATCCATAATCCTCAACCCTCAATCTTGAGTCCTCAATACTCAATCTGCAATCCGCAATCCTCAATCCTCAATCCTCAATCCTCATTCTTCAATCCTCAATACCCAATCCTCTATCTTCAATCCTCAATCCTCAATCCTCAATCCTCAATACTCATTCATCAATCCTCAACTCCCAATCCTCAATCTTCAATCCTCAATCCTCAATCCTCAGACCTCAATCCTCAACCTTCAATCCTCAATACTCAATCTTCAATCCTCAACCCTCAATCCTCAATCCTCAATCCCATTCATCAATCCTCAACACCCAATCCTCAATCTTCAATCCTCAATCCTCAATCCTCAATACTCAATCCTCAATCCTCAATCCTCAATCCTCAGACCTCAAACATAAATATTCAACCCTCAGTCCTCGTCCTCAATCCACAAACCTCAATCCTCAATCCTCAATCTTCAACCATCAATATTCAATCTTCAATCCTCAATCCTCAATGTTCAATCCTCAATACCCAATCCTCAATCTTCAATCCTCAAACTTCAATCCTCAGTTCGCAATCCTCAATCCTCAATCCTCTGACCTCAGGCATCAATACTCAAACCTCAGTCCTCGTCCTCAATCCACAACCCTCAATCCTCAATCCTCAATCTTCATTCATCAATATTCAACCTTCTATCCTCAATCCTCAACCCTCAATCTTCAATCCTCAAGCCTCAATACTCAATCTGCAATACTCAATCCTCAATCCTCAATCCTCAATCCTCATTCTTCAATCCTGAATACCCAATCCTCAATATTCAATACTCAATCCTCAATCCTCAGTCCTCAGTACTCAACTATTAGTCCTCAATTCTCAATACTCAATCCTCAATCCTCAATTCTCAATCCTCAGTAATCGATCCCCAATCCTCAATACTCAATCGTCAATCATCAGTCCTCAATCCTCAATCCGCAATCCTCGTCCCTCAAACCTCAATCCTCAACCCTCAGTCTTCATACTCAATTCTCAATTCTCAATCCTCAATCCTCAATCCCCAATCTTCAATCCTCAATAGTCAATCTCCAATCCTAGATACTCAATCCCCAATCCTCAATCCTTAATCGTCAGCCTTCAATCCTCAACCCCAGTCCTCAATCTTCAATCCTTAATGCTCTATCCTCAATCCTCAATCCTCAGTCCTCAATCCTCTATCCTCAAACCTCAAACCTCAATCCTCAACCGTCAGTCCTCGTCCTCAATCCACAACACTCAATCCTCGATCCTCATTCTTCAATCATCAATATTCAACCTTCAATCCTCAATCCTCAATTCTCAATACTCAATCCTCAATCCTCAATACTCAATCCTCAATACTCAACCATCAACCCTCAGCTCTCAATACTCAATAGAATATCCTGAATTCTCAGTATTCAATACTCAAACCTCAACACTCAACCCTCAATCCTCAATCCTCAATCCTCAATCCTCAATCGTCAATCCCCAATACTCAATCTTCAATCCTCCATTCTCAATCCTCAATCCTCAATCCTCAATCCTCAATCCTCAATCCCCCATCCTCAATCGTCAGGCTTCAATCCTCAATACCCAATCCTCAGTCTTCAATCTTCAATCCTCAGTCCTCAATTCTCAATCCTCAATCCTCAGTCCTCAGACCTCAAACCTCAATCCGCAACCCTCAACCCTCATCCTCATTCCCCAATCCTCAATCGTCAATCCTCAATCCTCAATCCTCAACCCTCAATCCTCAGTGTTCAATCCTGAATCCTCAATTCTCAATCCCCAAACTCCAATCCTCTATACTCAGTCTTCAGTCCTCTATCCTCAATCCTCAATCCTCATTCTTCAACCCTCATTACCCAATCCTCAATCTTCAATCATCAATCCTCATGCCTCAATCCTCAATCCTCAGTCCTCAGTCATCAAACCTCAATTCTGAATCCTCAATCCTGAATCCTCAATCTTCAGCCCTCAGTCCTCAACAATCAGTTGACATTCCTCAATCCTCAGTAGAATATCCTCAATTCACAGCTTTCAATACTCAATACTCAATCTGCAATCCTCCAACCTGTATCCACAAACATCAATTTTCACCACTCAACCCTCAGCACTCATTCCTCAATGTTCAATCCTCAATCCTCAACACTCAACCTTCGATCCTCAATACTGAATCTTCAATCCTCAACTCTCAATCCTCAATCCTCAATCCTCAACCCTTATTCTTCAATCCTCAGTACCCAATCCTCAACCTTCAATCCTCAATCCTCAATCCTCAATTCTCAATCCTCAATCCTCAATCCTCAATCCTCAGACCTGAAACATCAATATTCAACCCTCAGTCCTCGTCCTCAATCCACAAACCTCAATCCTCAATCCTCAATCTTCAATCATCAATATTCAATCTTCAATCCTCAATCCTCAATCCTCAACCCTCAATCCTCAATACACAATCTTCAATCCTCAATACTCAGTCTTCAATACTCAATCCTCAATACTCAAACCTCAATCCTCAATCTTCAATCCTCAATACCCAATCCTCAATCTTCAATCCTGAAACCTCAATCCTCAGTTCGCTATCCTCAATCCTCAATCCTCTGACCTCAGGCATCAATACTCAACCCTCAGTCCTCGTCCTCAATCCACAACCCTCAATCCTCACTCCTCAATCTTCATTCATCAATATTCAACCTTCTATCCTCAGTCCTCAACCCTCAATCTTCAATCCTCAATCCTCAATACTCAATCTGCAATACTCAATCCTCAATCCTCAATCCTCAATCCTCTTTCTTCAATCCTGAATACCCAATCCTCAATTTTCGATCCTCAATCCTCAATACTCAACAATCAGTCCTCAATTCTCAATACTCAATCCTCAAGCCTCAATCTTCAATCCTCAGTACTCAATCTTCAATCCTCAATCCTCAATCCTCAATCTTCAGAGCTCAATCCTCAATCCTCAATCCTCAACCCTCAATCTTCAATCCTCAATACTCAATCTGCAATCCTCAATCCTCAATCCCCAATCCTCAATCCTCATTCTTCAATCCTGAATAACAAATCCTCAATCTTCAATCCTCAATCCTCAATCCTCAATTCTCAATCCTCAATCCTCTGTCCTCAGTCCTCAAACCTCAACCCTCAACCCTCAGCCCTCATCCTCAAACCTCAATACTCAATCCTCAATCCTCAATCTTCAATCCTCAGTCCTCAAACCTCAAACCTCAATCTTCAATCCTCAATAATCAATCTGCAATCCTCAATACTCAATCTTCAATCCTCCGTCCTCAATCCTCAACCCTCAATCCTCAATCCTCAATCGTCAGGCTTCAATCCTCAATACTCAATCTTCAACCCTCAATCCTCAAGCCTCAACCCTCAATCCTCAATCCTCAGTCCTCAAACCTCAATTCTGAATCCTCAATCTTCAGACCTCAGACATCAACAATCAGATGTCAATCCTGAATCCTTAATAGAATATCATCAATTCACAGTTTTCAATACCCAATAATCAATCTGCAATCTTCAAATCTCTATTCGCAAACATCAATTCTCATCACTCAACCCTCAACACTCAGTCCGCAATCCTCAATCTTCGACACTCAATCCTCAATACTCAATCATCAATCCTCAATCCTCAATCCTCAATTCTCAATCCTCAATCCTCAATCCTCAGACCTCAAACATCAATACTCAACCCTCAGTCCTCGTCCTCAATCCACAACAATCAATCCTCAATCCTCATTCTTCAATCATCAATATTCAATCTTCAGTCCTCCATCCTCAATCCTCAATCCTCAATCCTCAATCCTCAACACTCAACTATCAATCCTCAATTCTCAATACTCAATAGAATATCCTGAATTCTCAGGATTCAATACTCAAACCTCAACCCCCAACCCTCAGCCCTCATTCTCAATCCTCAATCCTCAATCCTCAATTATCAATATTCAATCCACAATTCTCAATCTTCAATCCTCAATCCTCAATCCTCAATCCTCAGTTCTCAATCCTCAGTAATCAATCCTCAATCTTCAATACTCAATCGTCAATCCTCAGTCCTCAATCCTCAATCCGCAATCCTCGTTCCTCAAACCTCAATCCTCAACCCTCAGTCTTCATACTCAATTCTCAATTCTCAATCCTCAATCCTCAATCCTCAATCTTCAATCCTCAATAATCAATCTCCAATACTAGATACTCAATCCCCAATCCTCAATCCTTAATCCTCAGCCTTCAATCCTCAACCCCAGTCCTCAATCGTCAATCCTTAATGCTCTATCCTCAATCCTCAATCCCCAATCCTCAGTCCTCAGTCCTCAAACCTCAATCCTCAACCCTCAGCCCTCATCCTCAATTCTCAATCCTCAATCCTCAATCCTCAATCTTCAATCCTGAATACTCAATCTTCAGTAATCAATCCTCAATTCTCGATCCTCAATACTCAATTATCAATCGTCAACCCTCAATCCCCAATCCTCAATCTTCAATCCTCAATCCTCAATCCTCAATCCTCAATCCTCAATCCTCAATCTTCAATCCCCAATAATCAATTTTCAATCCTCAATCCTCAATCCTCAATCCTGAATCCTCAATTCTCAATGCCCAAACTCCAATCCTCTATACTCAGCCTTCAATCCTCAATACTCAATCCTCAATCCTCATTCTTCAACCCTCAATACCCAATCCTCAAACTTCAATCCTCAATCCTCAATCCTCAATTCTCAATACTCAATCCTCAATCCTCAGTCCTCAAACCTCTATCGCCAATCCTCAGCCCTCATCCTCAACCCTCAATCCTCAATCTTCAATCCTCAATCCTCAATCCTCATGCCTCAATCCTCAATCCTCAATCCTCAGTCATCAAACCTCAATCCTGAATCGTCAATCCTGAATTCTCAATCTTGAGACCTCAGACCTGAACAATCAGATTTCAATCCTCAATCCTCAATAGAATATTATCAATTCACAGTTTTCAATACACAATACTCAATCTGCAATCTTCAAATTTCTATCCACAAACATCAATTCTCATCGCTCAACCCTCAACACCCAATCCTCAATCTTCAATCCTCAATCCTCAATCCGCAATCCTCGTTCCTCAAACCTCAATCCTCAACCCTCAGTCTTCATACTCAATTCTCAATTCTCAATCCTCAATCCTCAATCCCCAATCTTCAATCCTCAATAATCAATCTCCAATCCTAGATACTCAATCCCCAATCCTCAATCCTTAATCGTCAGCCTTCAATCCTCAGCCCCAGTCCTCAATCTTCAATCCTTAATGCTCTATCCTCAATCCTCAATCCTCAGTCCTCAATCCTCTATCCTCAATCCTCAAACGTCAATCCTCAACCGTCAGTCCTCGTCCTCAATCCACAACACTCAATCCTCGATCCTCAATCTTCAATCATCAATATTCAATCTTCAATCCTCAATCCTCAATTCTCAATACTCAACCCTCAATCCTCAATACTCAATCCTCAATACTCAACCATCAAGCCTCAGCTCTCAATACTCAATAGAATATCCTGAATTCTCAGTATTCAATACTCAAACCTCAACACTCAACCCTCAATCCTCAATCCTCAATCCTCAATCCTCAATCGTCAATCCTCAATACTCAATCTTCAATCCTGCATTCTCAATCCTCAATCCTCAATCCTCAATCCTCAACCCTCAATCCTCCATCCTCAATCGTCAGGCTTCAATCCTCAATACCCAATCCTCAGTCTTCAATCTTCAATCCTCAGTCCTCAATTCTCAATCCTCAATCCTCGGTCCTCAGACCTCAAACCTCAATCCGCAACCCTCAGCCCTCATCCTCATTCCTCAATCCTCAATCGTCAATCCTCAATCCTCAATCCTCAACCCTCAATCCTCAATGTTCAATCCTGAATCCTCAATTCTCAATCCCCAAACTCAAATCCTCTATACTCAGTCTTCAATCCTCTATCCTCAATCCTCAATCCTCATTCTTCAACCCTCAATACCCAATCCTCAATCTTCAATCATCAATCCTCAATCCTCAATTCTCAATCCTCAATCCTCAATCCTCAGTCCTCAAACCTCAATCGCCAATCCTCAGCCCTCATCCTCAATCCTCAATCCTCAATCTTCAATCCTCAATCCTCAATCCTCATGCCTCAATCCTCAATCCTCAATCCTCAGTCATCAAACCTCAATCCTGAATCGTCAATCCTGAATTCTCAATCTTGAGACCTCAGACCTGAACAATCAGATGTCAATCCTCAATACTCAATAGAATATAATCAATTCACAGTTTTCAATACACAGTACTCAATCTGCAATCTTCAAATTTCTATCCACAAACATCAATTCTCATCACTCAACCCTCAACACTCAGTCCCCAATCCTCAATCTTCAATCCTCAACCCGCAATCCTCAACCCTCAACACTCAGTCCCCAATCCTCAATCTTCAATCCTCAATCCTCAAACCTCAATCCTCAATCCTCAATATTCAATCCTCCATACTCAATCCTCAATCCTCAATCCTCAATCCTCAATCCTCAATCCTCAATCCTCAATCCTCAATCCTCATTCTACAATCCTCAATACCCAATCCTCAATCCTCAATCTTCCATCGTCAATACTCAATCTTCAATCCTCAATCCTCAATCCGCAATCCGCAATGCTCAAACCTCAATCCTTAATCCTCAAACCTCAATCTTCAATCCTCAATACTCAATCTGCAATCCTCAATCCTCAATCCTCAATCCTCAATCCTCAATCGTCGATCCTCAATCCCCAATCCTCAATCTTCAATCCTCAATCCTCTATCCACAATCCTCAATCCTCAATCCTCAATCTTCAGTCGTCAATCCTCAATCGTCATTCGTCAAACCTCATTCTTCAATCCTCAATACCCAATCCTCAATCTTCAATCCTCAATCCTCAATCCTCAATCTTCAATCCTCAATCCTCAATCCTCAATTCTCAATCCTCAATCCTCGATCCACAGACCTCAATCCTCAATCTTCAATCCTCAATACTCAATCTTCAATCCTCTATCCCCAATTCTCAATCCTCAATCCTCATTCTCCAATCCTCAACACCCAATCCTCAATCTGCAATCCTCAATCCTCAATCCTCAATTCTCAATCATCAATCCTCAGTCCTCAGACCTCAAACATCAATACTCAACCCTCAGTCCTCGTCCTCAATCCACAACAATCAATCCTCAATCCTCATTCTTCAATCATCAATATTCAATCTTCAGTCCTCAATCCTCGATCCTCAATCCTCAATCCTCAATCCTCAACACTCAACTATCAATCCTCAATTCTCAATACTCAATAGAATATCCTGAATTCTCAGGATTCAATACTCAAACCTCAACCCTCAACCCTCAGCCCTCATTCTCAATCATCAATCCTCAATCCTCAATCCTCAATCCTCATTCTTCAACCCTCAATACCCAATCCTCAAACTTCAATCCTCAATCCTCAATCCTCAATTCTCAATCCTCAATCCTCAATCCTCAGTCCTCAAACCTCTATCGCCAATCCTCAGCCCTCATCCTCAACCCTCAATCCTCAATCTTCAATCCTGAATTCTCAATCTTGAGACCTCAGACCTGAACAATCAGATTTCAATCCTCAATCCTCAATAGAATATTATCAATTCACAGTTTTCAATACACAATACTCAATCTGCAATCTTCAAATTTCTATCCACAAACATCAATTCTCATCGCTCAACCCTCAACACTCAGTCCCCAATCCTCAATCTTCAATCCTCAATCCGCAATCCTCAACCCTCAACACTCAGTCCCCAATCCTCAATCTTCAATCCTCAATCCTCAATCCTCAATCCTCAATCCTCAATCTTCAATCCTCTATACTCAATCCTCAATCCTCAATCCTCAATCCTCAATCCTCAATCCTCAATCCTCATTCTACAATCCTGAATACCCAATCCTCAATCTTGAATCCTCAATCCTCAATCCTCAATCTTCAATCCTCAAACCTCAATCCTCAATTCTCAATCCTCAATCCTCAATCCACAGACCTCAATCCTCAATCTTCAATCCTCAATACTCAATCTTCAATCCTCTATCCCCAACCTTCAATCCTCAATCCTCATTCTCCAATCCTCAACACCCAATCCTCAATCTTCAATCCTCAATCCTCAATCCCCAATTCTCAATCCTCAATCCCCTATCCTCAGACCACAAACATCAATACTCAACCCTCAGTCCTCGTCCTCAATACACAACCCTCAACCCTCGATCCTCAACCTTCAATCATCAATATTCAATCGTCAATCCTCAATCCTCAATCCTCAATACTCTAACCTCAATCCTCAACACTCAACTATCAATCCTCAATTCTCAATACTCAATAGAATATCCTGAATTCTCAGGATTCAATACTCAAACCTCAACCCTCAACCCCCAGCCCTCATTCTCAATCCTCAATCCTCAATCCTCAGTCCTCAAACCTCTATCGCCAATCCTCAGCCCTCGTCCTCAACCCTCAATCCTCAATCTTCAATCCTCAATCCTCAATCCTCATGCCTCAATCCTCAATCCTCAATCCTCAGTCATCAAACCTCAATCCTGAATCGTCAATCCTGAATTCTCAATCTTGAGACCTCAGACCTGAACAATCAGATTTCAATCCTCAATCCTCAATAGAATATTATCAATTCACAGTTTTCAATACACAATACTCAATCTGCAATCTTCAAATTTCTATCCACAAACATCAATTCTCATCGCTCAACCCTCAACACCCAATCCTCAATCTTCAATCCTCAATCCTCAATCCGCAATCCTCGTTCCTCAAACCTCAATCCTCAACCCTCAGTCTTCATACTCAATTCTCACTTCTCAATCCTCAATCCTCAATCCCCAATCTTCAATCCTCAATAATCAATCTCCAATCCTAGATACTCAATCCCCAATCCTCAATCCTTAATTGTCAGCCTTCAATCCTCAACCCCAGTCCTCAATCTTCAATCCTTAATGCTCTATCCTCAATCCTCAATCCTCAGTCCTCAATCCTCTATCCTCAATCCTCAAACGTCAATCCTCAACCGTCAGTCCTCGTCCTCAATCCATAACACTCAATCCTCGATCCTCAATCTTCAATCATCAATATTCAATCTTCAATCCTCAAAACTCAATTCTCAATACTCAACCCTCAATCCTCAATACTCAATCCTCAATACTCAACCATCAAGCCTCAGCTCTCAATACTCAATAGAATATCCTGAATTCTCAGTATTCAATACTCAAACCTCAACACTCAACCCTCAATCCTCAATCCTCAATCCTCAATCCTCAATCGTCAATCCTCAATACTCAATCTTCAATCCTGCATTCTCAATCCTCAATCCTCAATCCTCAATCCTCAACCCTCAATCCTCCATCCTCAATCGTCAGGCTTCAATCCTCAATACCCAATCCTCAGTCTTCAATCTTCAATCCTCAGTCCTCAATTCTCAATCCTCAATCCTCGGTCCTCAGACCTCAAACCTCAATCCGCAACCCTCAGCGCTCATCCTCATTCCTCAATCCTCAATCGTCAATCCTCAATCCTCAATCCTCAACCCTCAATCCTCAATGTTCAATCCTGAATCCTCAATTCTCAATCCCCAAACTCCAATCCTCTATACTCAGTCATCAATCCTCTATTCTCAATCCTCAATCCTCATTCTTCAACCCTCAATACCCAATCCTCAATCTTCAATCATCAATCCTCAATCCTCAATTCTCAATCCTCAATCCTCAATCCTCAGTCCTCAAACCTCAATCGCCAATCCTCAGCCCTCATCCTCAATCCTCAATCCTCAATCTTCAATCCTCAATCCTCAATCCTCATGCCTCAATCCTCAATCCTCAATCCTCAGTCATCAAACCTCAATCCTGAATCGTCAATCCTGAATTCTCAATCTTGAGACCACAGACCTGAACAATCAGATGTCAATCCTCAATCCTCAATAGAATATTATCAATTCACAGTTTTCAATACACAGTACTCAATCTGCAATCTTCAAATTTCTATCCACAAACATCAATTCTCATCACTCAACCCTCAACACTCAGTCCCCAATCCTCAATCTTCAATCCTCAACCCGCAATCCTCAACCCTCAACACTCAGTCCCCAATCCTCAATCTTCAATCCTCAATCCTCAAACCTCAATCCTCAATCCTCAATCTTCAATCCTCCATACTCAATCCTCAATCCTCAATCCTCAATCCTCAATCCTCAATCCTCAATCCTCAATCCTCATTCTACAATCCTCAATACCCAATCCTCAATCTTCAATCCTCAATCCTCAATCCTCAATCTTCAATCCTCAATCCTCAATCCTCAATTGTCAATCCTCAATCCTCAATCCACAGACCTCAATCCTCAATCTTCAATCCTCAATACTCAATCTTCAATCCTCTATCCCCAATTCTCAATCCTCAACCCTCATTCTCCAATCCTCAACACCCAATCCTCAATCTGCAATCCTCAATCCTCAATCCTCAATTCTCAATCCTCAATCCACAATCCTCAGACCACAAACATCAATACTCAACCCTCAATCTTCAATCCTCAATCCTCAATACTCAATCTGCAATACTCAATCCTCAATCCTCAATCCTCAATCCTCATTCTTCAATCCTGAATACCCAATCCTCAATTTTCGATCCTCAATCCTCAATCCTCAGTCCTCAATACTCAACAATCAGTCCTCAATTCTCAATACTCAATCCTCAAGCCTCAATCTTCAATCCTCAATACTCAATCTTCAATCCTCAATCCTCAATCCTCAATCTTCAATGCTCAATCCTCAATCCTCAATCCTCAACCCTCAATCTTCAATCCTCAATACTCAATCTGCAATCCTCAATCCTCAATCCTCAATCCTCAATCCTCATTCTTCAATCCTGAATAACCAATCCTCAATCTTCAATCCTCAATCCTCAATCCTCAATTCTCAATCCTCAATCCTCTGTCCTCAGTCCTCAAACCTCAACCCTCAACCCTCAGCCCTCATCCTCAATCCTCAATACTCAATCCTCAATCCTCAATCTTCAATCCTCAGTCCTCAAACCTCAAACCTCAATCTTCAATCCTCAATACTCAATCTTCAATCCTCAATACTCAATCTTCAATCCTCCGTCCTCAATCCTCAACCCTCAACCCTCAGCCCTCATTCTCAATCCTCAATCCTCAATCCTCAATCCTCAATCCTCAATCCTCAATCCTCAATCCTCAATCCTCAATCCTCAACCCTCAATCTTCAATCATCAATACTCAGTCTTCAATACTCAATCCTCAATCCTCAATCGTCAATGCTCAATCCTCATTCTTCAATCCTCAATACACAATCCTCAATCTTCAATCCTGAATCCTCAATCCTCAATTCTCAATCCTCAATCCTCAATCCTCAGACCTCAAACATCAATACTCAACCCTCAGTCCTCGACCTCAATCCACAACAATCAATCCTCAATCCTCATTCTTCAATCATCAATATTCAATCTTCAGTCCTCAATCCTCAATCCTCAATCCTCAATCCTCAATCCTCAACACTCAACTATCAATCCTCAATTCTCAATACTCAATAGAATATCCTGAATTCTCAGGATTCAATACTCAAACCTCAACCCTCAACCCTCAGCCCTCATTCTCAATCCTCAATCCTCAATCCTCAATCATCAATATTCAATCCACAATTCTCAATGTTCAATCCTCAATCCTCAATCCTCAATCCTCAGTTCTCAATCCTCAGTAATCAATCCTCAATCTTCAATACTCAGTCGTCAATCCTCAGTCCTCAATCCTCAATCCGCAATCCTCGTTCCTCAAACCTCAATCCTCAACCCTCAGTCTTCATACACAATTCTCAATTCTCAATCCTCAATCCTCAATCCTCAATCTTCAATCCTCAATAATCAATCTCCAATACTAGATACTCAATCCCCAATCCTCAATCCTTAATCCTCAGACTTCAATCCTCAACCCCAGTCCTCAATCTTCAATCCTTAATGCTCTATCCTCAATCCTCAATCCCCAATCCTCAGTCCTCAGTCCTCAAACCTCAATCCTCAACCCTCAGCCCTCATCCTCAATTCTCAATCCTCAATCCTCAATCCTCAATCTTCAATCCTGAATACTCAATCTTCAGTAATCAATCCTCAATTCTCGATCCTCAATACTCAATCCTCAATCGTCAACCCTCAATCCCAAATCCTCAATCTTCAATCCTCAATCCTCAATCCTCAATCCTCAATCCTCAATCTTCAATCCCCAATAATCAATTTTCAATCCTCAATCCTCAATCCTCAATCCTGAATCCTCAATTCTCAATGCCCAAACTCCAATCCTCTATACTCAGTCTTCAATCCTCAATCCTCAATCCTCAATCCTCATTCTTCAACCCTCAATACCCAATCCTCAAACTTCAATCCTCAATCCTCAATCCTCAATTCTCAATCCTCAATCCTCAATCCTCAGTCCTCAAACCTCTATCGCCAATCCTCAGCCCTCATCCTCAACCCTCAATCCTCAATCTTCAATCCTGAATTCTCAATCTTGAGACCTCAGACCTGAACAATCAGATTTCAATCCTCAATCCTCAATAGAATATTATCAATTCACAGTTTTCAATACACAATACTCAATCTGCAATTTTCAAATTTCTATCCACAAACATCAATTCTCATCGCTCAACCCTCAACACTCAGTCCCCAATCCTCAATCTTCAATCCTCAATCCGCAATCCTCAACCCTCAGCACTCAGTCCCCAATCCTCAATCTTCAATCCTCAATCCTCAATCCTCAATCCTCAATCCTCAATCTTCAATCCTCTATACTCAATCCTCAATCCTCAATCCTCAATCCTCAATCCTCAATCCTCAATCCTCAATCCTCATTCTACAATCCTGAATACCCAATCCTCAATCTTGAATCCTCAATCCTCAATCCTCTATCTTCAATCCTCAATCCTCAATCCTCAATTCTCAATCCTCAATCCTCAATCCACAGACCTCAATCCTCAATCTTCAATCCTCAATACTCAATCTTCAATCCTCATTCTCCAATCCTCAACACCCAATCCTCAATCTTCAATCCTCAATCCTCAATCCCCAATTCTCAATCCTCAATCCTCTATCCTCAGACCACAAACATCAATACTCAACCCTCAGTCCTCGTCCTCAATACACAACCCTCAACCCTCGATCCTCAACCTTCAATCATCAATATTCAATCGTCAATCCTCAATCCTCAATCCTCAATACTCTAACCTCAATCCTCAACACTCAACTATCAATCCTCAATTCTCAATACTCAATAGAATATCCTGAATTCTCAGGATTCAATACTCAAACCTCAACCCTCAACCCCCAGCCCTCATTCTCAATCCTCAATCCTCAATCCTCAGTCCTCAATATTTAATCCACAATTCTCAATCTTCAATCCTCAATCCTCAATCCTCAATCCTCAATCCTCAATGCTCAATCCTCATTCTTCAATCCTCAATACACAATCCTCAATCTTCAATCCTCAATCCTCAATCCTCAATTCTCAATCCTCAATCCTCAATCGTCAGACCTCAAACATCAATACTCAACCCTCAGTCCTCGTCCTCAATCCACAACAATCAATCCTCAATCCTCATTCTTCAATCATCAATATTCAATCTTCAGTCCTCAATCCTCAATCCTCAATCCTCAATCCTCAACACTCAACTATCAATCCTCAATTCTCAATACTCAATAGAATATCCTGAATTCTCAGGATTCAATACTCAAACCTCAACCCTCAACCCTCAGCCCTCATTCTCAATCCTCAATCCTCAATCCTCAATCATCAATATTCAATCCACAATTCTCAATCTTCAATCCTCAATCCCCAATCCTCAATCCTCAGTTCTCAATCCTCAGTAATCAATCCTCAATCTTCAATACTCAATCGTCAATCCTCAGTCCTCAATCCTCAATCCGCAATCCTCGTTCCTCAAACCTCAATCCTCAACCCTCAGTCTTCATACTCAATTCTCAATTCTCAATCCTCAATCCTCAATCCTCAATCTTCAATCCTCAATAATCGATCTCCGATACTAGATACTCAATCCCCAATCCTCAATCCTTAATCCTCAGACTTCAATCCTCAACCCCAGTCCTCAATCTTCAATCCTTAATGCTCTATCCTCAATCCTCAATCCCCAATCCTCAGTCCTCAGTCCTCAGTCCTCAAACCTCAATCCTCAACCCTCAGCCCTCATCCTCAATTCTCAATCCTCAATCCTCAATCCTCAATCTTCAATCCTGAATACTCAATCTTCAGTAATCAATCCTCAATTCTCGATCCTCAATACTCAATCCTCAATCGTCAACCCTCAATCCCCAATCCTCAATCTTCAATCCTCAATCCTCAATCCTCAATCCTCAATCCTCAATCTTCAATCCCCAATAATCAATTTTCAATCCTCAATCCTCAATCCTCAATCCTGAATCCTCAATTCTCAATGCCCAAACTCCAATCCTCTATACTCAGTCTTCAATCCTCAATCCTCAATCCTCAATCCTCATTCTTCAACCCTCAATACCCAATCCTCAAACTTCAATCCTCAATCCTCAATCCTCAATTCTCAATCCTCAATCCTCAATCCTCAGTCCTCAAACCTCTATCGCCAATCCTCAGCCCTCATCCTCAACCCTCAATCCTCAATCTTCAATCCTGAATTCTCAATCTTGAGACCTCAGACCTGAACAATCAGATTTCAATCCTCAATCCTCAATAGAATATTATCAATTCACAGTTTTCAATACACAATACTCAATCTGCAATCTTCAAATTTCTATCCACAAACATCAATTCTCATCGCTCAACCCTCAACACTCAGTCCCCAATCCTCAATCTTCAATCCTCAATCCGCAATCCTCAACCCTCAACACTCAGTCCCCAATCCTCAATCTTCAATCCTCAATCCTCAATCCTCAATCCTCAATCCTCAATCTTCAATCCTCTATACTCAATCCTCAATCCTCAATCCTCAATCCTCAATCCTCAATCCTCAATCCTCATTCTACAATCCTGAATACCCAATCCTCAATCTTGAATCCTCAATCCTCAATCCTCAATCTTCAATCCTCAATCCTCAATCCTCAATTCTCAATCCTCAATCCTCAATCCACAGACCTCAATCCTCAATCTTCAATCCTCAATACTCAATCTTCAATCCTCATTCTCCAATCCTCAACACCCAATCCTCAATCTTCAATCCTCAATCCTCAATCCCCAATTCTCAATCCTCAATCCTCTATCCTCAGACCACAAACATCAATACTCAACCCTCAGTCCTCGTCCTCAATACACAACCCTCAACCCTCGATCCTCAACCTTCAATCATCAATATTCAATCGTCAATCCTCAATCCTCAATCCTCAATACTCTAACCTCAATCCTCAACACTCAACTATCAATCCTCAATTCTCAATACTCAATAGAATATCCTGAATTCTCAGGATTCAATACTCAAACCTCAACCCTCAACCCCCAGCCCTCATTCTCAATCCTCAATCCTCAATCCTCAGTCCTCAATATTTAATCCACAATTCTCAATCTTCAATCCTCAATCCTCAATCCTCAATCCTCAATTCTCAATCCTCAGTAATCAATCCTCAATCCTCAATACTCAATCGTCAATCCTCAGTCCTCAATCCTCAATCCGCAATCCTCGTTCCTCAAACCTCAATCCTCAACCCTCAGTCTTCATACCAATTCTCAATTCTCAATCCTCAATCCTCAATCCCCAATCTTCAATCCTCAATAATCAATCTCCAATCCTAGATACTCAATCCCCAATCCTCAATCCTTAATCGTCAGCCTTCAATCCTCAACCCCAGTCCTCAATCTTCAATCCTTAATGCTCTATCCTCAATCCTCAATCCTCAGTCCTCAATCCTCTATCCTCAATCCTCAAACGTCAATCCTCAACCGTCAGTCCTCGTCCTCAATCCACAACACTCAATCCTCGATCCTCAATCTTCAATCATCAATATTCAATCTTCAATCCTCAATCCTCAATTCTCAATACTCAACCCTCAATCCTCAATACTCAATCCTCAATACTCAACCATCAAGCCTCAGCTCTCAATACTCAATAGAATATTCTGAATTCTCAGTATTCAATACTCAAACCTCAACACTCAACCCTCAATCCTCAATCCTCAATCCTCAATCCTCAATCGTCAATCCTCAATACTCAATCTTCAATCCTGCATTCTCAATCCTCAATCCTCAATCCTCAATCCTCAATCCTCAATCCTCCATCCTCAATCGTCAGGCTTCAATCCTCAATACCCAATCCTCAGTCTTCAATCTTCAATCCTCAGTCCTCAATTCTCAATCCTCAATCCTCGGTCGTCAGACCTCAAACCTCAATCCGCAACCCTCAGCCCTCATCCTCATTCCTCAATCCTCAATCGTCAATCCTCAATCCTCAATCCTCAACCCTCAATCCTCAATGTTCAATCCTGAATACTCAATTCTCAATCCCCAAACTCCAATCCTCTATACTCAGTCTTCAATCCTCTATCCTCAATCCTCAATCCTCATTCTTCAACCCTCAATACCCAATCCTCAATCTTCAATCATCAATCCTCAATCCTCAATTCTCAATCCTCAATCCTCAATCCTCAGTCCTCAAACCTCAATCGCCAATCCTCAGCCCTCATCCTCAATCCTCAATCCTCAATCTTCAATCCTCAATCCTCAATCCTCATGCCTCAATCCTCAATCCTCAATCCTCAGTAATCAAACCTCAATCCTGAATCGTCAATCCTGAGTTCTCAATCTTGAGACCTCAGACCTGAACAATCAGATGTCAATCCTCAATCCTCAATAGAATATTATCAATTCACAGTTTTCAATACACAGTACTCAATCTGCAATCTTCAAATTACTATCCACAAACATCAATTCTCATCACTCAACCCTCAACACTCAGTCCCCAATCCTCAATCTTCAATCCTCAATCCGCAATCCTCAACCCTCAACACTCAGTCCCCAATCCTCAATCTTCAATCCTCAATCCTCAATCCTCAATCCTCAATCCTCAATCTTCAATCCTCTATACTAAATCCTCAATCCTCAATCCTCAATCCTCAATCCTCAATCCTCAATCTTCAATCCTCAATCCTCAATCCTCAATCCTCAATCCTCAATCGTCATTCTTTAATCCTCAATACTCAATCTTCAATCCTCAATCCTCAATCCTCAATCCTCAAACCACATTCTACAATCCTCAATACCCAATCCTCAATCTTCAATCCTCAATCCTCAATCCTCAATACTCAATCCTCAATCCTCAGTCCTCAGTCCTCAAACCTCAATCCTCAACCCTCAGCCCTCATCCTCAATCCTCAATCCTAAATTCTCAATCCTCAGACCTCAAACCTCAATCCTCAACCGTCAGTCCTCGTCCTCAATCCTCAACCCTCAATCCTCAATTCTCAGTCCTCAATCTTCAATCCTCAATACTCAATATTCAATCCTCAATCCTCAATCCTCAATCCTCAATCTTCAATACTCTATCCTCAATTTTCAATCCTCAATCTTCCATCGTCAATACTCAATCTTCAATCCTCAATCCTCAATCCGCAGTCCTCAATGCTCAATCCTCAATCCTCAATCCTCACACCTCAATCTTCAATCCTCAATACTCAATCTGCAATCCTCAAACCTCAATCCTCAATCCTCAATCCTCAATCGTCGATCCTCAATCCCCAATCCTCAATCTTCAATCCTCAATCCTCAATCACCAATCCTCAATCCTCAATCATCAATCTTCAATCCTCAATCCTCAATCGTCATTCGTCAATCCTCATTCTTCAATCCTCAATACCCAATCCTCAATCTTCAATCTTCAACCCTCAATCCTCAACTCTCAATCCTCAAACCTCAATCGTCAACCCTCAGCCCTCATCCTCAATCCTCAATCCTCAATCCTCAATCCTCAATCCTCAATCCTCATGCCTCAATCCTCAATCCTCAATCCTCAGTCATCAAACCTCAATCCTGAATCCTCTATCCTGAATCCTCAATCTTCACACCTCAGACCTGAACAATCAGATGTCAATCCTCAATCCTCAATAGAATATCATCAATTCACAGTTTTCAATACTCAATACTCAATCTTCAATCCTCAATCCTCAATCCTCAATCCTCAATTCTCAATCGTCATTCTTCAATCCTCAATACTCAATCTTCAATCCTCAATCCTCAATCCTCAATCCTCAAACCTCATTCTACAATCCTCAATACCCAATCCTCAAACTTCAATCCTCAATCCTCAATCCTCAATACTCAATCCTCAATCCTCAGTCCGCAGTCCTCAAACCTCAATCCTCAACCCTCAGCCCTCATCCTCAATCCTCAATCCTAAATTCTCAATCCTCAAACCTCAAACCTCAATCCTCAACCGTCAGTCCTCGTCCTCAATCCTCAACCCTCAATCCTCAATCCTCAGTCCTCAATCTTCAATCCTCAATACTCAATATTCAATCCTCAATCCTCAATCGTCATTCGTCAATCCTCATTCTTCAATCCTCAATACCCAATCCACAATCTTCAATCCTCAATCCTCAACCCTCAATCTTCAATCCTCAATCCTCAATCCTCAATTCTCAATCCTCAATCCTCAATCCACAGACCTCAATCCACAGACCCCAATCCTCAATCTTCAATCCTCAATACTCAATCTTCAATCCTCTATCCCCAATTCTCAATCCTCAATCCTCATTCTCCAATCCTCAACACCCAATCCTCAATCTGCAATCCTCAATCCTCAATCCTCAATTCTCAATGCTCAATCCTCAATCCTCAGACCTCAAACATCAATACTCAACCCTCAGTCCTCGTCCTCAATCCACAACAATCAATCCTCAATCCTCATTCTTCAATCATCAATACCCAATCCTCAAACTTCAATCCTCAATCCTCAATCCTCAATTCTCAATCCTCAATCCTCAATCCTCAGTCCTCAAACCTCTATCGCCAATCCTCAGCCCTCATCCTCAACCCTCAATCCTCAATCTTCAATCCTGAATTCTCAATCTTGAGACCTCAGACCTGAACAATCAGATTTCAATCCTCAATCCTCAATAGAATATTATCAATTCACAGTTTTCAATACACAATACTCAATCTGCAATCTTCAAATTTCTATCCACAAACATCAATTCTCATCGCTCAACCCTCAACACTCAGTCCCCAATCCTCAATCTTCAATCCTCAATCCGCAATTCTCAACCCTCAACACTCAGTCCCCAATCCTCAATCTTCAATCCTCAATCCTCAATCCTCAATCCTCAATCCTCAATCTTCAATCCTCTATACTCAATCCTCAATCCTCAATCCTCAATCCTCAATCCTCAATCCTCAATCCTCATTCTACAATCCTGAATACCCAATCCTCAATCTTGAATCCTCAATCCTCAATCCTCAATCTTCAATCCTCAATCCTCAATCCTCAATTCTCAATCCTCAATCCTCAATCCACAGACCTCAATCCTCAATCTTCAATCCTCAATACTCAATCTTCAATCCTCATTCTCCAATCCTCAACACCCAATCCTCAATCTTCAATCCTCAATCCTCAATCCCCAATTCTCAATCCTCAATCCTCTATCCTCAGACCACAAACATCAATACTCAACCCTCAGTCCTCGTCCTCAATACACAACCCTCAACCCTCGATCCTCAACCTTCAATCATCAATATTCAATCTTCAATCCTCAATCCTCAATCCTCAATACTCAAACCTCAATCCTCAACACTCAACTATCAATCCTCAATTCTCAATACTCAATAGAATATCCTGAATTCTCAGGATTCAATACTCAAACCTCAACCCTCAACCCTCAGCCCTCATTCTCAATCCTCAATCCTCAATCCTCAATCCTCAATATTCAATCCACAATTATCAATCTTCAATCCTCAATCCTCAATCCTCAATCACCAATTCTCAATCCTCAGCAATCAATCCTCAATCTTCAATACTCAATCGTCAATCCTCAGTCCTCAATCCTCAATCCGCAATCCTCGTTCCTCAAACCTCAATTCTCAACCCTCAGTCTTAATAGTCAATTCTCAATTCTCAATCCTCAATCCTCAATCCTCAATCTTGAATCCTCAATACTCAATCCTCAATCCTCAATCTTCAATCCTCAATACTCAATCTTCAATAATCAATCCTCAATTCTCAATCTTCAATACTCAATCTTCAATCCTCAATCTTCAATCATCAATACTCAGTCTTCAATCCTCAATCCTCAATCCTCAATCCTCAATCCTCATTCTTCAATCCTCAATACACAATCCTCAATCTTCAATCCTTAATCCTCAATCCTCAATCCTCAATCCTCAGACCTCAAACATCAATACTCAACCCTCAGTCCTCGTCCTCAATCCACAACAATCAATCCTCAATCCTCATTCTTCAATCATCAATATTCAATCTTCAGTCCTCAATCCTCAATCCTCAATCCTCAATCGTCAATCCTCAATGTTCAATCCGCAATACCCAATCCTCAATCTTCAATCCTCAATCCTCAATCCTCAATCCTCAATCCTCAATCCTCAATACTCAATCCTCAATCCTCAGTCCTCAAACCTCAAAGCTCAATCTTCAATCCTCAATACTCAATCTTCAATCCTCCGTCCTCAATCCTCAACCCTCAATCCTCAATCCTCAATCGTCAGGCTTCAATCCTCAATACTCAATTCTCAATCCTCAATCTTCAATCCTCATTCCTAAATCCTCATTCTTCAATCCTCAATACCCAATCCTCAATCTTCAATCCTCAATCCTCAATCCTCAATTCTCAATCCTCAGTCCTCAGTCCTAAGTCCTCAAATCTCAATCCTCAACCCTCAGCCCTCATCCTCAATACTCAATCCTCAATCTTCAACCACCAATCCTCACTCCTGAAGCATCAACCCTCAATCCTCAATCCTCAGTCCTCAAACATCAATTCTGAATCCTCAATCTTCAATCCTCAATCCTCAATTGTCAATCGTCAATCCTCATTCTTCAATCCTCAATACCCAAACCTCAATCTTCAATCTTCAACCCTCAATCCTCAACTCTCAATCCTCAAACCTCAATCCTCAACCCTCAGCCCCCATCCTCAATCCTCAATCCTCAATCCTCAATCCTCAATCCTCATGCCTCAATGCTCAATCCTCAATCCTCAGTCATCAAACCTCAATCCTGAATCCTCAATCCTGAATCCTCAATCTTCAGACCTCAGACCTGAACAATCAGATGTCAATCCTCAATCCTCAATAGAATATCATCAATTCACAGTTTTCAATACTCAATACTCAATCTTCAATCCTCAATCCTCAATCCTCAATCCTCAATCCTCAATCGTCATTCTTCAATCCTCAATACTCAATCTTCAATCCTCAATCCTCAATCCTCAATCCTCAAATCTCAATCCCCAACCCTCAGTCCTCAGTCCTCAGTCCTCAAACCTCAATCCTCAACCCTCAGCCCTCATCCTCAATTCTCAATCCTCAATCCTCAATCCTCAATCTTCAATCCTCAATACTCAATCTTCAATAATCAATCCTCAATCCTCAATCCTCAATACTCAATCCTCAATCGTCAACCCTCAATACCCAATCCTCAATCTTCAATCCTCAATCCTCAATCCTCAATCTTCAATCATCAATCCTCAATCCTCAATTCTCAATCCTCAATCCTCAATCCTCAGTCCTCAAACCTCAATCGCCAATCCTCAGCCCTCATCCTCAATCCTCAATCCTCAATCTTCAATCCTCAATCCTCATTCTTCAATCCTCAGTACCCAATCCTCAATCTTCAATCCTCAATCCTCAATCCTCAATACTCAATCCTCAATCCTCAATCCTCAGACCTGAAACATCAATATTCAACCCTCAGTCCTCGTCCTCAATCCACAAACCTCAATCCTCAATCCTCAATCTTCAATCATCAATATTCAACCTTCAATCCTCAATCCTCAATCTTCAATCCTCAATCCTCAATCTTCAATCCTCAACACTCAGTCTTCAATACTCAATCCTCAATACTCAAACCCAAATCCTCAATCTTCAATCCTCAATACCCAATCCTCAATCTTCAATCCTCAAACTTCAATCCTCAGTTCGCAATCCTCAATCCCCAATCCTCTGACCTCAGGCAACAATACTCAATCCTCAGTCCTCGTCCTCAAACCACAACCCTCAATCCTCACTCCTCAATCTTCATTCATCAATATTCAACCTTCTATCCTCAGTCCTCAACACTCAATCTTCAATCCTCAATCCTCAGTACTCAATCTGCAATACTCAATCCTCAACCCTCAATCCTCAATCCTCATTCTTCAATCCTGAATACCCAATCCTCAATTTTCGATTCTCAATCCTCAATCCTCAGTCCTCAATACTCAACAATCAGTCCTCAATTCTCAATACTCAATCCTCAAGCCTCAGTCTTCAATCCTCAATACTCAATCTTCAATCCTCAATCCTCAATCCTCAATCTTCAATGCTCAATCCTCAATCCTCAATCCTCAACCCTCAATCTTCAATCCTCAATACTCAATCTTCAATCCTCGATCCTCAATCCTCAATCTTCAATGCTCAATCCTCAATCCTCATTCTACAATCCTGAATACCCAATCCTCAATCTTGAATCCTCAATCCTCAATCCTCAATCTTCAATCCTCAATCCTCAATCCTCAATTCTCAATCCTCAATCCTCAATCCACAGACCTCAATCCTCAATCTTCAATCCTCAATACTCAATCTTCAATCCTGTATCCCCAACCTTCAATCCTCAATCGTCATTCTCCAATCCTCAACACCCAATCCTCAATCTTGAATCCTCAATCCTCAATCCCCAATTCTCAATCCTCAATCCTCAATCCTCAGACCACAAACATCAATACTCAACCCTCAGTCCTCGTCCTCAATACACAACCCTCAACCCTCGATCCTCAACCTTCAATCACCAATATTCAATCTTCAATCCTCAATCCTCAATCCTCAATACTCTAACCTCAATCCTCAACACTCAACTATCAATCCTCAATTCTCAATACTCAATAGAATATCCTGAATTCTCAGGATTCAATACTCATACCTCAACCCTCAACCCCCAGCCCTCATTCTCAATCCTCAATCCTCAATCCTCAGTCCTCAATATTTAATCCACAATTCTCAATCTTCAATCCTTAATCCTCAATCCTCAATCCTCAATCCTCAATCCTCAATCGTCAATCCTCAATACTCAATCTTCAATCCTCCATTCTCAATCCTCAATCCTCAATCCTCAATCCTCAATCCTCAATCCTCCATCCTCAATCGTCAGGCTTCAATCCTCAATACCCAATCCTCAGTCTTCAATATTCAATCCTCAGTCCTCAATTCTCAATCCTCAATCCTCAGTCCTCAGACCTCAAACCTCAATCCGCAACCCTCAGCCCTCATCCTCATTCCTCAATCCTCAATCGTCAATCCTCAATCCTCAATCCTCAACCCTCAATCCTCAATGTTCAATCCTGAATCCTCAATGCTCAATCTTCAATCCTCAATCCTCAATCACCAATCCTCAATCCTCAATCCTCAATCTTCAATCCTCAATCCTCAATCGTCATTCGTCAATCCTCAATCCTCAATCGTCGATCCTCAATCCCCAATCTTCAATCTTCAATCCTCAATCCTCAATCACCAATCCTCAATCCTCAATCCTCAATCTTCAATCCTCAATCCTCAATCGTCATTCGTCAATCCTCATTCTTCAATCCTCAATACCCAATCCTCAATCTTCAATCTTCAACCCTCAATCCTCAACTCTCAATCCTCAAACCTCAATCGTCAACCCTCAGCCCTCATCCTCAATCCTCAATCCTCAATCCTCAATCCTCAATCCTCAATCCTCATGCCTCAATCCTCAATCCTCAATCCTCAGTCATCAATCCTCAATCTTCAATCCTCTATACTAAATCCTCAATCCTCAATCCTCAATCCTCAATCCTCAATCCTCAATCTTCAATCCTCTATCCTCAATCCTCAATCCTCAATCCTCAATCGTCATTCTTTAATCCTCAATACTCAATCTTCAATCCTCAATCCTCAATCCTCAATCCTCAAACCACATTCTACAATCCTCAATACCCAATCCTCAATCTTCAATCCTCAATCCTCAATCCTCAATCCTCAATCTTCAATCCTCAATACTCAATCTTCAATAATCAATCCTCAATTCTCAATCCTCAATACTCAATCCTCAATCGTCAACCCTCAATACCCAATCCTCAATCTTCAATCCTCAATCCTCAATCCTCAATCCTCAATCCTCAACCTTCAATCCCCAATAATCAATCTTCAATCCTCAATCCTCAATCCTCAATCCTGAATCCTCAATTCTCAATCCTCAATCCTAAATCCTCAATCGTCATTCTTCAATCCTCAATACTCAATCTTCAATCCTCAATCCTCAATCCTCAATCCTCAAACCTCATTCTACAATCCTCAATACCCAATCCTCAATCTTCAATCCTCAATCCTCAATCCTCAATACTCAATCCTCAACCCTCAGTCCTCAGTCCTCAAACCTCAATCCTCAACCCTCAGCCCTCATCCTCAATCCTCAATCCTAAATTCTCAATCCTCAAACCTCAAACCTCAATCCTCAACCGTCAGTCCTCGTCCTCAATCCTCAAACCTCAATCCTCAATCCTCAGTCCTCAATCTTCAATCCTCAATGCTCAATATTCAATCCTCAATCCTCAATCCTCAGTCCTCAATCCTCAATCTTCAATCCTCAATCCTCAGTCCTCAATCCTCAATCCTCATTCTTCAATACTCAATACCAAATCCTCAGTCTTCAATCCTCAATCCTCAATCCTCAAATCTCAATCCCCAATCCTCAGTCCTCAGTCCTCAAACCTCAATCCTCAACCCTCAGCCCTCATCCTCAATTCTCAATTCTCAATCCTCAATCCTCAATCCTCAATCTTCAATCCTCAATACTCAATCTTCAATAATCAATCCTCAATTCTCAATCCTCAATACTCAATCCTCAATCGTCAACCCTCAATACCCAATCCTCAATCTTCAATCCTCAATCCTCAATCCTCAATCCTCAATCCTCAATCATCAATCTTCAATCCCCAATAATCAATCTTCAATCCTCAATCCTCAATCCTCAATCCTGAATCCTCAATTCTCAATCCCCAAACTCCAATCCTCTATACTCAGTCTTCAATCCTCAATCCTCAATCCTCAATCCTCATTCTTCAACCCTCAATACCCAATCCTCAATATTCAATCCTCAATCCTCAATCCTCAATTCTCAATCCTGTATCCTCAATCGTCAGTCCTCAAACCTCAATCGCCAATCCTCAGCCCTCATCCTCAATTCTCAATCCTCAATCTTCAATCCTCAATCCTCAATCCTCATGCCTCAATCCTCAATACTCAATCCTCAGTCATCAAACCTCAATCCTGAATCGTCAATCCTGAATTCTCAATCTTCAGACCTCAGACCTGAACAATCAGATGTCAATCCTCAATCCTCAATAGAATGTTATCAATTCACAGCTTTCAATACACAATACTCAATCTGCAATCTTCAAATTTCTATCCACAAACATCAATTCTCATCACTCAACCCTCAACACTTAGTCCCCAATCCTCAATCTTCAATCCTCAATCCGCAATCCTCAACCCTCAACACTCAGTCCCCAATCCTCAATCTTCAATCCTCAATCCTCAATCCTCAATCCTCAATCCTCAATCTTCAATCCTCTATACTAAATCCTCAATCCTCAATCCTCAATCCTCAATCCTCATTCTACAATCCTCAATACCCAATCCTCAATCTTCAATCCTCAATCCTCAATCCTCAATTCTCAATCCTCAATCCTCAGTCCTCAGTCCTCAAACCGCAATCCTCAACCCTCAGCCCACATTCTCAGTCCTCAATCCTCAATTCTCAGTCGTCAGCCCTCAAACCTCAATCCTCAATCCTCAATCCTCAATCCTCAATCTTCAATCATCAACACTCAGTCTTCAATACTCAATCCTCAATCCTCAATCCTCAATCCTCAATCCTCATTCTTCAATCCTCAATCCACAATCCTCAATGCTCAATCCTCAATCTTCAATCCTCAATACCCAATCCTCAATGCTCAATCCTCAAACTTCAATCCTCAGTTCGCAATCCTCAATCCTCAATCCTCTGACCTCAGGCATCAATACTCAAGCCTCAGTCCTCGTCCTCAATCCACAACCCGCAATCCTCAATCCTCAATCTTCATTCATCAATATTCAACCTTCTATCCTCAATCCTCAACCCTCAATCTTCAATCCTCAATCCTCAATACTCAATCTGCAATACTCAATCCTCAATCCTCAATCCTCAATCCTCATTCTTCAATCCTGGACACACGATCCTCAATTTTCAATCCTCAATCCTCAATCTTCAGTCCTAAATACTCAACTATCAGTCCTCAATTCTCAATACTCAATCCTCAAGCCTCAATCTTCAATCCTCAATACTCAATCTTCAATCCTCAATCCTCAATCCTCATTCTTCAACCCTCAATACCCAATCCTCAATCTTCAATCCTCAATCCTCAATCCTCAATTCTCAATCCTCAATCCTCAATCCTCAGTCCTCATACCTCAATCGCCAATCCTCAGCCCTCATCCTCAATTCTCAATCCTCAATCTTCAATCCTCAATCCTCAATCCTCATGCTTCAATTCTCAATACTCAATCCTCAGTCATCAATCCTCAATCCTCAATCCTCATGCCTCAATCCTCAATCCTCAATCCTCAGTCATCAAACCTCAATCCTGAACCCTCAATCCTGAATCCTCAATCTTCAGACCTTAGACCTGAAAAATCAGATGTCAATTCTCAATCCTCAATAGAATATTATCAATTCACAGTTTTCATTACACAATACTCAATCTGCAATCTTCAAATTTCTATCCACAAACATCAATTCTCATCACTCAACCCTCAACACTCAGTCCCCAATCCTCAATCTTCAATCCTCAATCCGCAATCCTCAACCCTCAACACTCAGTCCCCAATCCTCAATCTTCAATCCTCAATCCTCAATCCTCAATCCTCAATCCTCAATCTTCAATCCTCTATACTAAATCCTCAATCCTCAATCCTCAATCCTCAATCCTCAATCCTCAATCTTCAATCCTCAATCCTCAATCCCCAATCCTCAATCCTCAATCGTCATTCTTTAATCCTCAATACTCAATCTTCAATCCTCAATCCTCAATCCTCAATCCTCAAACCACATTCTACAATCCTCAATACCCAATCCTCAATCTTCAATCCTCAATCCTCAATCGTCAATACTCAATCCTCAATCCTCAGTCCTCAGTCCTCAAACCTCAATCCTCAACCCTCAGCCCTCATCCTCAATCCTCAATCCTAAATTCTCAATCCTCAGACCTCAAACCTCAATCCTCAACCGTCAGTCCTCGTCCTCAATCCTCAACCCTCAATCCTCAATATTCAATCCTCAATCCTCAATCCTCAGTCCTCAATCCTCAATCTTCAATACTCAATCCTCAATCCTCAATCCTCAATCCTCAATCTTCCATCGTCAATACTCAATCTTCAATCCTCAATCCCCAATCCGCAGTCCTCAATGCTCAATCCTCAATCCTCAATCCTCACACCTCAATCTACAATCCTCAATACTCAATCTGCAATCCTCAAACCTCAATCCTCAATCCTCAATCCTCAATCGTCGATCCTCAATCCCCAATCCTCAATCTTCAATCCTCAATCCTCAATCACCAATCCTCAATCCTCAATCCTCAATCTTCAATCCTCAATCCTCAATCGTCATTCGTCAATCCTCATTCTTCAATCCTCAATACCCAATCCTCAATCTTCAATCTTCAACCCTCAATCCTCAACTCTCAATCCTCAAACCTCAATCGTCAACCCTCAGCCCTCATCCTCAATCCTCAATCCTCAATCCTCAATCCTCAATCCTCAATCCTCAATCCTCATGCCTCAATCCTCAATCCTCAATCCTTAGTCATCAAACCTCAATCCTGAATCCTCTATCCTGAATCCTCAATCTTCACACCTCAGACCTGAACAATCAGATGTCAATCCTCAATCCTCAATAGAATATCATCAATTCACAGTTTTCAATACTCAATACTCAATCTTCAATACTCAATCCTCAATCCTCAATCCTCAATCCTCAATCGTCATTCTTCAATCCTCAATACTCAATCTTCAATCCTCAATCCTCAATCCTCAATCCTCAAACCTCATTCTACAATCCTCAATACCCAATCCTCAATCTTCAATCCTCAATCCTCAATCCTCAATACTCAATCCTCAATCCTCAGTCCTCAGTCCTCAAACCTCAATCCTCAACCCTCAGCCCTCATCCTCAATCCTCAATCCTAAATTCTCAATCCTCAAACCTCAAACCTCAATCCTCAACCGTCAGTCCTCGTCCTCAATCCTCAACCCTCAATCCTCAATCCTCAGTCCTCAATCTTCAATCCTCAATGCTCAATATTCAATCCTCAATCCTCAATCCTCAGTCCTCAATCCTCAATCTTCAATCCTCAATCCTCAGTCCTCAATCCTCAATCCTCATTCTTCAATACTCAATACCAAATCCTCAGTCTTCAATCCTCACTCCTCTATCCTCAAATCTCAATCCCCAATCCTCAGTCCTCAGTCCTCAAACCTCAATCCTCAACCCTCAGCCCTCATCCTCAATTCTCAATTCTCAATCCTCAATCCTCAATCCTCAATCTTCAATCCTCAATACTCAATCTTCAATTATCAATCCTCAATTCTCAAACCTCAATACTCAATCCTCAATCGTCAACCCTCAATACCCAATCCTCAATCTTCAATCCTCAATCCTCAATCCTCAATCCTCAATCCTCAATCATCTATCTTCAATCCCCAATAATCAATCTTCAATCCTCAATCCTCAATCCTCAATCCTGAATCCTCAATTCTCAATCCCCAAACTCCAATCCTCTATACTCAGTCTTCAATCCTCAATCCTCAATCCTCAATCCTCATTCTTCAACCCTCAATACCCAATCCTCAATATTCAATCCTCAATCCTCAATCCTCAATTCTCAATCCTGTATCCTCAATCGTCAGTCCTCAAACCTCAATCGCCAATCCTCAGCCCTCATCCTCAATTCTCAATCCTCAATCTTCAATCCTCAATCCTCAATCCTCATGCCTCAATCCTCAATACTCAATCCTCAGTCATCAAACCTCAATCCTGAATCGTCAATCCTGAATTCTCAATCTTCAGACCTCAGACCTGAACAATCAGATGTCAATCCTCAATCCTCAATAGAATGTTATCAATTCACAGCTTTCAATACACAATACTCAATCTGCAATCTTCAAATTTCTATCCACAAACATCAATTCTCATCACTCAACCCTCAACACTTAGTCCCCAATCCTCAATCTTCAATCCTCAATCCGCAATCCTCAACCCTCAACACTCAGTCCCCAATCCTCAATCTTCAATCCTCAATCCTCAATCCTCAATCCTCAATCCTCAATCTTCAATCCTCTATACTAAATCCTCAATCCTCAATCCTCAATCCTCAATCCTCATTCTACAATCCTCAATACCCAATCCTCAATCTTCAATCCTCAATCCTCAATCCTCAATTCTCAATCCTCAATCCTCAGTCCTCAGTCCTCAAACCGCAATCCTCAACCCTCAGCCCACATTCTCAGTCCTCAATCCTCAATTCTCAGTCGTCAGCCCTCAAACCTCAATCCTCAATCCTCAATCCTCAATCCTCAATCTTCAATCATCAACACTCAGTCTTCAATACTCAATCCTCAATCCTCAATCCTCAATCCTCAATCCTCATTCTTCAATCCTCAATCCACAATCCTCAATGCTCAATCCTCAATCTTCAATCCTCAATACCCAATCCTCAATGCTCAATCCTCAAACTTCAATCCTCAGTTCGCAATCCTCAATCCTCAATCCTCTGACCTCAGGCATCAATACTCAAGCCTCAGTCCTCGTCCTCAATCCACAACCCGCAATCCTCAATCCTCAATCTTCATTCATCAATATTCAACCTTCTATCCTCAATCCTCAACCCTCAATCTTCAATCCTCAATCCTCAATACTCAATCTGCAATACTCAATCCTCAATCCTCAATCCTCAATCCTCATTCTTCAATCCTGGACACACGATCCTCAATTTTCAATCCTCAATCCTCAATCTTCAGTCCTCAATACTCAGCTATCAGTCCTCAATTCTCAATACTCAATCCTCAAGCCTCAATCTTCAATCCTCAATACTCAATCTTCAATCCTCAATCCTCAATCCTCATTCTTCAACCCTCAATACCCAATCCTCAATCTTCAATCCTCAATCCTCAATCCTCAATTCTCAATCCTCAATCCTCAATCCTCAGTCCTCATACCTCAATCGCCAATCCTCAGGCCTCATCCTCAATTCTCAATCCTCAATCTTCAATCCTCAATCCTCAATCCTCATGCTTCAATTCTCAATACTCAATCCTCAGTCATCAATCCTCAATCCTCAATCCTCATGCCTCAATCCTCAATCCTCAATCCTCAGTCATCAAACCTCAATCCTGAACCCTCAATCCTGAATCCTCAATCTTCAGACCTCAGACCTGAAAAATCAGATGTCAATTCTCAATCCTCAATAGAATATTATCAATTCACAGTTTTCATTACACAATACTCAATCTGCAATCTTCAAATTTCTATCCACAAACATCAATTCTCGTCACTCAACCCTCAACACTCAGTCCCCAATCCTCAATCTTCAATCCTCAATCCGCAATCCTCAACCCTCAACACTCAGTCCCCAATCCTCAATCTTCAATCCTCAATCCTCAATCCTCAATCCTCAATCCTCAATCTTCAATCCTCTATACTAAATCCTCAATCCTCAATCCTCAATCCTCAATCCTCAATCCTCAATCATCAATCCTCAATCCTCAATCCCCAATCCTCAATCCTCAATCGTCATTCTTTAATCCTCAATACTCAATCTTCAATCCTCAATCCTCAATCCTCAATCCTCAAACCACATTCTACAATCCTCAATACCCAATCCTCAATCTTCAATCCTCAATCCTCAATCCTCAATACTCAATCCTCAATCCTCAGTCCTCAGTCCTCAAACCTCAATCCTCAACCCTCAGCCCTCATCCTCAATCCTCAATCCTAAATTCTCAATCCTCAGACCTCAAACCTCAATCCTCAACCGTCAGTCCTCGTCCTCAATCCTCAACCCTCAATCCTCAATTCTCAGTCCTCAATCTTCAATCCTCGATACTCAATATTCAATCCTCAATCCTCAATCCTCAGTCCTCAATCCTCAATCTTCAATACTCAATCCTCATTCATCAACCCTCAATACCCAATCCTCAATCTTCAATCATCAATCCTCAATCCTCAATTCTCAATCCTCAATCCTCAATCCTCAGTCCTCAAACCTCAATCGCCAATCCTCAGCCCTCATCCTCAATCCTCAATCCTCAATCTTCAATCCTCAATCCTCAATCCTCATGCCTCAATCCTCAATCCTCAATCCTCAGTCATCAAACCTCAATCCTGAATCGTCAATCCTGAATTCTCAATCTTGAGACATCAGACCTGAACAATCAGATGTCAATCCTCAATCCTCAATAGAATATTGTCAATTCACAGTTTTCATTACACAATACTCAATCTGCAATCTTCAAATTTCTATCCACAGACATCAATTCTCATCACTCAACCCTCAACACTCAGTCCCCAATCCTCAATCTTCAATCCTCAATCCGCAATCCTCAACCCTCAACACTCAGTCCCCAATCCTCAATCTTCAATCCTCAATCCTCAATCCTCAATCCTCAATCCTCAATCTTCAATCCTCTATACTAAATCCTCAATCCTCAATCCTCAATCCTCAATCCTCAATCCTCAATCTTCAATCCTCAATCCTCAATCCTCAATCCTCAATCCTCAATCGTCATTCTTTAATCCTCAATACTCAATCTTCAATCCTCAATCCTCAATCCTCAATCCTCAAACCACATTCTACAATCCTCAATACCCAATCCTCAATCTTCAATCCTCAATCCTCAATCCTCAATACTCAATCCTCAATCCTCAGTCCTCAGTCCTCAAACCTCAATCCTCAACCCTCAGCCCTCATCCCCAATCCTCAATCCTAAATTCTCAATCCTCAGACCTCAAACCTCAATCCTCAACCGTCAGTCCTCGTCCTCAATCCTCAACCCTCAATCCTCAATTCTCAGTCCTCAATCTTCAATCCTCAATACTCAATATTCAATCCTCAATCCTCAATCCTCAGTCCTCAATCCTCAATCTTCAATACTCAATCCTCAATCCTCAATCCTCAATCCTCAATCTTCCATCGTCAATACTCAATCTTCAATCCTCAATCCTCAATCCGCAGTCCTCAATGCTCAATCCTCAATCCTCAATCCTCACACCTCAATCTACAATCCTCAATACTCAATCTGCAATCCTCAAACCTCAATCCTCAATCCTCAATCCTCAATCGTCGATCCTCAATCCCCAATCCTCAATCTTCAATCCTCAATCCTCAATCACCAATCCTCAATCCTCAATCCTCAATCTTCAATCCTCAATCCTCAATCGTCATTCGTCAATCCTCATTCTTCAATCCTCAATACCCAATCCTCAATCTTCAATCTTCAACCCTCAATCCTCAACTCTCAATCCTCAAACCTCAATCGTCAACCCTCAGCCCTCATCCTCAATCCTCAATCCTCAATCCTCAATCCTCAATCCTCAATCCTCAATCCTCATGCCTCAATCCTCAATCCTCAATCCTTAGTCATCAAACCTCAATCCTGAATCCTCTATCCTGAATCCTCAATCTTCACACCTCAGACCTGAACAATCAGATGTCAATCCTCAATCCTCAATAGAATATCATCAATTCACAGTTTTCAATACTCAATACTCAATCTTCAATACTCAATCCTCAATCCTCAATCCTCAATCCTCAATCGTCATTCTTCAATCCTCAATACTCAATCTTCAATCCTCAATCCTCAATCCTCAATCCTCAAACCTCATTCTACAATCCTCAATACCCAATCCTCAATCTTCAATCCTCAATCCTCAATCCTCAATACTCAATCCTCAATCCTCAGTCCTCAGTCCTCAAACCTCAATCCTCAACCCTCAGCCCTCATCCTCAATCCTCAATCCTAAATTCTCAATCCTCAAACCTCAAACCTCAATCCTCAACCGTCAGTCCTCGTCCTCAATCCTCAACCCTCAATCCTCAATCCTCAGTCCTCAATCTTCAATCCTCAATGCTCAATATTCAATCCTCAATCCTCAATCCTCAGTCCTCAATCCTCAATCTTCAATCCTCAATCCTCAGTCCTCAATCCTCAATCCTCATTCTTCAATACTCAATACCAAATCCTCAGTCTTCAATCCTCACTCCTCTATCCTCAAATCTCAATCCCCAATCCTCAGTCCTCAGTCCTCAAACCTCAATCCTCAACCCTCAGCCCTCATCCTCAATTCTCAATTCTCAATCCTCAATCCTCAATCCTCAATCTTCAATCCTCAATACTTAATCTTCAATTATCAATCCTCAATTCTCAAACCTCAATACTCAATCCTCAATCGTCAACCCTCAATACCCAATCCTCAATCTTCAATCCTCAATCCTCAATCCTCAATCCTCAATCCTCAATCATCTATCTTCAATCCCCAATAATCAATCTTCAATCCTCAATCCTCAATCCTCAATCCTGAATCCTCAATTCTCAATCCCCAAACTCCAATCCTCTATACTCAGTCTTCAATCCTCAATCCTCAATCCTCAATCCTCATTCTTCAACCCTCAATACCCAATCCTCAATATTCAATCCTCAATCCTCAATCCTCAATTCTCAATCCTGTATCCTCAATCGTCAGTCCTCAAACCTCAATCGCCAATCCTCAGCCCTCATCCTCAATTCTCAATCCTCAATCTTCAATCCTCAATCCTCAATCCTCATGCCTCAATCCTCAATACTCAATCCTCAGTCATCAAACCTCAATCCTGAATCGTCAATCCTGAATTCTCAATCTTCAGACCTCAGACCTGAACAATCAGATGTCAATCCTCAATCCTCAATAGAATGTTATCAATTCACAGCTTTCAATACACAATACTCAATCTGCAATCTTCAAATTTCTATCCACAAACATCAATTCTCATCACTCAACCCTCAACACTTAGTCCCCAATCCTCAATCTTCAATCCTCAATCCGCAATCCTCAACCCTCAACACTCAGTCCCCAATCCTCAATCTTCAATCCTCAATCCTCAATCCTCAATCCTCAATCCTCAATCTTCAATCCTCTATACTAAATCCTCAATCCTCAATCCTCAATCCTCAATCCTCATTCTACAATCCTCAATACCCAATCCTCAATCTTCAATCCTCAATCCTCAATCCTCAATTCTCAATCCTCAATCCTCAGTCCTCAGTCCTCAAACCGCAATCCTCAACCCTCAGCCCACATTCTCAGTCCTCAATCCTCAATTCTCAGTCGTCAGCCCTCAAACCTCAATCCTCAATCCTCAATCCTCAATCCTCAATCTTCAATCATCAACACTCAGTCTTCAATACTCAATCCTCAATCCTCAATCCTCAATCCTCAATCCTCATTCTTCAATCCTCAATCCACAATCCTCAATGCTCAATCCTCAATCTTCAATCCTCAATACCCAATCCTCAATGCTCAATCCTCAAACTTCAATCCTCAGTTCGCAATCCTCAATCCTCAATCCTCTGACCTCAGGCATCAATACTCAAGCCTCAGTCCTCGTCCTCAATCCACAACCCGCAATCCTCAATCCTCAATCTTCATTCATCAATATTCAACCTTCTATCCTCAATCCTCAACCCTCAATCTTCAATCCTCAATCCTCAATACTCAATCTGCAATACTCAATCCTCAATCCTCAATCCTCAATCCTCATTCTTCAATCCTGGACACACGATCCTCAATTTTCAATCCTCAATCCTCAATCTTCAGTCCTCAATACTCAACTATCAGTCCTCAATTCTCAATACTCAATCCTCAAGCCTCAATCTTCAATCCTCAATACTCAATCTTCAATCCTCAATCCTCAATCCTCATTCTTCAACCCTCAATACCCAATCCTCAATCTTCAATCCTCAATCCTCAATCCTCAATTCTCAATCCTCAATCCTCAATCCTCAGTCCTCATACCTCAATCGCCAATCCTCAGGCCTCATCCTCAATTCTCAATCCTCAATCTTCAATCCTCAATCCTCAATCCTCATGCTTCAATTCTCAATACTCAATCCTCAGTCATCAATCCTCAATCCTCAATCCTCATGCCTCAATCCTCAATCCTCAATCCTCAGTCATCAAACCTCAATCCTGAACCCTCAATCCTGAATCCTCAATCTTCAGACCTCAGACCTGAAAAATCAGATGTCAATTCTCAATCCTCAATAGAATATTATCAATTCACAGTTTTCATTACACAATACTCAATCTGCAATCTTCAAATTTCTATCCACAAACATCAATTCTCGTCACTCAACCCTCAACACTCAGTCCCCAATCCTCAATCTTCAATCCTCAATCCGCAATCCTCAACCCTCAACACTCAGTCCCCAATCCTCAATCTTCAATCCTCAATCCTCAATCCTCAATCCTCAATCCTCAATCTTCAATCCTCTATACTAAATCCTCAATCCTCAATCCTCAATCCTCAATCCTCAATCCTCAATCATCAATCCTCAATCCTCAATCCCCAATCCTCAATCCTCAATCGTCATTCTTTAATCCTCAATACTCAATCTTCAATCCTCAATCCTCAATCCTCAATCCTCAAACCACATTCTACAATCCTCAATACCCAATCCTCAATCTTCAATCCTCAATCCTCAATCCTCAATACTCAATCCTCAATCCTCAGTCCTCAGTCCTCAAACCTCAATCCTCAACCCTCAGCCCTCATCCTCAATCCTCAATCCTAAATTCTCAATCCTCAGACCTCAAACCTCAATCCTCAACCGTCAGTCCTCGTCCTCAATCCTCAACCCTCAATCCTCAATTCTCAGTCCTCAATCTTCAATCCTCGATACTCAATATTCAATCCTCAATCCTCAATCCTCAGTCCTCAATCCTCAATCTTCAATACTCAATCCTCATTCATCAACCCTCAATACCCAATCCTCAATCTTCAATCATCAATCCTCAATCCTCAATTCTCAATCCTCAATCCTCAATCCTCAGTCCTCAAACCTCAATCGCCAATCCTCAGCCCTCATCCTCAATCCTCAATCCTCAATCTTCAATCCTCAATCCTCAATCCTCATGCCTCAATCCTCAATCCTCAATCCTCAGTCATCAAACCTCAATCCTGAATGGTCAATCCTGAATTCTCAATCTTGAGACATCAGACCTGAACAATCAGATGTCAATCCTCAATCCTCAATAGAATATTGTCAATTCACAGTTTTCATTACACAATACTCAATCTGCAATCTTCAAATTTCTATCCACAGACATCAATTCTCATCACTCAACCCTCAACACTCAGTCCCCAATCCTCAATCTTCAATCCTCAATCCGCAATCCTCAACCCTCAACACTCAGTCCCCAATCCTCAATCTTCAATCCTCAATCCTCAATCCTCAATCCTCAATCCTCAATCTTCAATCCTCTATACTAAATCCTCAATCCTCAATCCTCAATCCTCAATCCTCAATCCTCAATCTTCAATCCTCAATCCTCAATCCTCAATCCTCAATCCTCAATCGTCATTCTTTAATCCTCAATACTCAATCTTCAATCCTCAATCCTCAATCCTCAATCCTCAAACCACATTCTACAATCCTCAATACCCAATCCTCAATCTTCAATCCTCAATCCTCAATCCTCAATACTCAACCCTCAATCCTCAGTCCTCAGTCCTCAAACCTCAATCCTCAACCCTCAGCCCTCATCCCCAATCCTCAATCCTAAATTCTCAATCCTCAGACCTCAAACCTCAATCCTCAACCGTCAGTCCTCGTCCTCAATCCTCAACCCTCAATCCTCAATTCTCAGTCCTCAATCTTCAATCCTCAATACTCAATATTCAATCCTCAATCCTCAATCCTCAGTCCTCAATCCTCAATCTTCAATACTCAATCCTCAATCCTCAATCCTCAATCCTCAATCTTCCATCGTCAATACTCAATCTTCAATCCTCAATCCTCAATCCGCAGTCCTCAATGCTCAATCCTCAATCCTCAATCCTCACACCTCAATCTACAATCCTCAATACTCAATCTGCAATCCTCAAACCTCAATCCTCAATCCTCAATCCTCAATCGTCGATCCTCAATCCCCAATCCTCAATCTTCAATCCTCAATCCTCAATCACCAATCCTCAATCCTCAATCCTCAATCTTCAATCCTCAATCCTCAATCGTCATTCGTCAATCCTCATTCTTCAATCCTCAATACCCAATGCTCAATCTTCAATCTTCAACCCTCAATCCTCAACTCTCAATCCTCAAACCTCAATCGTCAACCCTCAGCCCTCATCCTCAATCCTCAATCCTCAATCCTCAATCCTCAATCCTCAATCCTCATGCCTCAATCCTCAATCCTCAATCCTCAGTCATCAAACCTCAATCCTGAATCCTCTATCCTGAATCCTCAATCTTCACACCTCAGACCTGAACAATCAGATGTCAATCCTCAATCCTCAATAGAATATCATCAATTCACAGTTTTCAATACTCAATACTCAATCTTCAATACTCAATCCTCAATCCTCAATCCTCAATCCTCAATCGTCATTCTTCAATCCTCAATACTCAATCTTCAATCCTCAATCCTCAATCCTCAATCCTCAAACCTCATTCTACAATCCTCAATACCCAATCCTCAATCTTCAATCCTCAATCCTCAATCCTCAATACTCAATCCTCAATCCTCAGTCCTCAGTCCTCAAACCTCAATCCTCAACCCTCAGCCCTCATCCTCAATCCTCAATCCTAAATTCTCAATCCTCAAACCTCAAACCTCAATCCTCAACCGTCAGTCCTCGTCCTCAATCCTCAACCCTCAATCCTCAATCCTCAGTCCTCAATCTTCAATCCTCAATGCTCAATATTCAATCCTCAATCCTCAATCCTCAGTCCTCAATCCTCAATCTTCAATCCTCAATCCTCAGTCCTCAATCCTCAATCCTCATTCTTCAATACTCAATACCAAATCCTCAGTCTTCAATCCTCACTCCTCAATCCTCAAATCTCAATCCCCAATCCTCAGTCCTCAGTCCTCAAACCTCAATCCTCAACCCTCAGCCCTCATCCTCAATTCTCAATTCTCAATCCTCAATCCTCAATCCTCAATCTTCAATCCTCAATACTCAATCTTCAATTATCAATCCTCAATTCTCAAACCTCAATACTCAATCCTCAATCGTCAACCCTCAATACCCAATCCTCAATCTTCAATCCTCAATCCTCAATCCTCAATCCTCAATCCTCAATCATCTATCTTCAATCCCCAATAATCAATCTTCAATCCTCAATCCTCAATCCTCAATCCTGAATCCTCAATTCTCAATCCCCAAACTCCAATCCTCTATACTCAGTCTTCAATCCTCAATCCTCAATCCTCAATCCTCATTCTTCAACCCTCAATACCCAATCCTCAATATTCAATCCTCAATCCTCAATCCTCAATTCTCAATCCTGAATCCTCAATCGTCAGTCCTCAAACCTCAATCGCCAATCCTCAGCCCTCATCCTCAATTCTCAATCCTCAATCTTCAATCCTCAATCCTCAATCCTCATGCCTCAATCCTCAATACTCAATCCTCAGTCATCAAGCCTCAATCCTGAATCGTCAATCCTGAATTCTCAATCTTCAGACCTCAGACCTGAACAATTAGATGTCAATCCTCAATCCTCAATAGAATGTTATCAATTCACAGCTTTCAATACACAATACTCAATGTGCAATCTTCAAATTTCTATCCACAAACATCAATTCTCATCACTCAACCCTCAACACTCAGTCCCCAATCCTCAATCTTCAATCCTCAATCCGCAATCCTCAACCCTCAACACTCAGTCCCCAATCCTCAATCTTCAATCCTCAATCCTCAATCCTCAATCCTCAATCCTCAATCTTCAATCCTCTATACTAAATCCTCAATCCTCAATCCTCAATCCTCAATCCTCATTCTACAATCCTCAATACCCAATCCTCAATCTTCAATCCTCAATCCTCAATCCTCAATTCTCAATCCTCAATCCTCAGTCCTCAGTCCTCAAACCGCAATCCTCAACCCTCAGCCCACATTCTCAGTCCTCAATCCTCAATTCTCAGTCGTCAGCCCTCAAACCTCAATCCTCAACCCTCAGACCTCATCCTCAATCCTCAATTATCAATCCTCAATCCTCAATCTTCAATCCTCAATACTCAATCTTCAATCCTCAATCCTCAGTCCTCAATACTCAACTATCAGTCCTCAATTCTCAGTACTCAATCCTCAATCCTGAATCTTCAATCCTCAATACTCAATCTTCAATCCTCAATCCTCAATCCTCAATCCTCAATGCTCAATCCTCCATCCTCAATCCTCAACCCTCAATCTTCAATCCTCAATACTCAATCTGCAACCCTCAATCCTCAGTCCTCAATCCTCAATCCTCATTCTTCAATCCTCAATACCCAATCCTCAATCTTCAACCCTCAATCCACAATCCTCAATCCTCAATCCTCATTCTTCAATCCTCAACACCCAATCCTCAATCTTCAATCCTCAATCCTCAATTCTCAGACCTCAATCCTCAATCTTCAATCCTCAATACTCAATCTTCAATCCTCAATCCTCAATCCTCAATCCTCAATCCTCATTCTTCAATCCTCAACACCCAATCCTCAATCTTCAATCCTCCATCCTCGATCCTCAATTCTCAATCCTCAATCCTCAATCCTCAGACCTCAAACATCAATACTCAACCCTCAGTCCTCTTCCTCAATCCACAACACTCAATCCTCGATCATCAATCTTCAATCATCAATATTCAATCTTCAATCCTCAATCCTCAATCCTCAATACTCAATCCTCAATACTCGACCATCAGCCCTCAATTCTCAATACTCAATAGAATATCCTCAATTCTCAGGATTCAATACTCAAACCTCAACACTCAACCCTCAACCCTCAATCCTCAATCCTCAATCGTCAATCCTCAATACTCAATCTTCAATCCTCCATTCTCAATCCTCAATCCTCAATCCTCAATCCTCAATCCTCAACCCTCAATCCACAATCGTCAGGCTTCAATCCTCAATACCCAATCCTCAGTCTTCAATCTTCAATCCTCAGTCCTCAATTCTCAAACCTCAATCATCAACCCTCAGCCCTCATCCTCAATCCTCAATACTCAATACTCAATCCTCAATCTTCAATCCTCAATACTCAATCTTCAATAATCAATCCTCAATTCTCAATCCTCAATACTCAATCCTCAATCGTCGATCCTCAATCCCCAATCCTCAATCTTCAATCCTCAATCCTCAATCCTCAATCCTCAATCCTCAATCTTCAATCCTCAATCTTCAATCATCAATACTCAATCTTCAATCCTCAATCCTCAATCCTCAATCCTCAATCCTCAATCCTCAATCCTCAATCCTCAATCTTCAATCATCAACACTCAGTCTTCAATACTCAATCCTCAATCCTCAATCCTCAATCCTCAATCCTCATTCTTCAATCCTCAATATACAATCCTCAATCATCAATCCTCAATCCTCAATCCTCAATTCTCAATCCTCAATACTCAATCTTCAATCCTCCGTCCTCAATCCTCAATCCTCAATCCTCAATCCTCAATCTTCAATCGTCAATACTCAATCTTCAATACTCAATCCTCAATCCGAAACCCTCAATGCTCAATCCTGAATCCTCAATCCTCAAACCTCAATCTTCAATCCTCAATACTCAATCTGCAATCCTCAATCCTCAATCCTCAATCCTCAGTCGTCGATCCTCAATCCCCAATCCTCAATCTTCAATCCTCAATCCTCAATCCCCAATCCTCAATCCTCAATCCTCAATCTTCAATCCTCAATACTCAATCTTCAATCCTCAATTCTCAATACTCAATAGAATATCCTGAATTCTCAGGATTCAATACTCAAACCTCAAAACGCAACCCTGAATCCTCAATCCTCAATCCACAATCCTCAATCTTCAATCCTCAACACTCAATCTTCAATCCTCCATCCTCAATCCTCAGACCTCAAACGTCAATCCGCAACCCTCAGCCCTCATCCTCATTCCTCAATCCTCAATCGTCTATCCTCAGTCCTCAATCCTCAACCCTCAATCCTCAATGTTCAATCCTCAATACCCTACCCTCAGTCTTCAATCCTCAATCCTCAGTCCTCAATCTTCAATCCTCAATCCTCAGTCCTCAAACCTCAATTCTGAACCCTCAATCCTGAATCCTCAATCTTCAGCCCTCAGTCCGCAACAATCAGTTGTCATTCCTCAATCCTCAGTAGAGTATCCTCAATTTACAGCTTTCAATACTCAATACTCAATCTGCAATCCTCCAACCTGTATCCACAAACATCAATTTTCACCACTCAACCCTCAGCACTCATTCCTCAATGTTCAATCCTCAATCCTCAACTCTCAATCTTCGATCCTCAATACTGAATCTTCAATCCTCAACTCTCAATACTCAATCCTCAATCCCCAACCCTTATTTTTCAATCCTCAGTACCCAATTCTCAATCTTCAATCCTCAATCCTCAATCCTCAATTCTCAATCCTCAATCCTCAATCCTCAATCCTCAGACCTCAAACATCAATATTCAACCCTCAGTCCTCGTCCTCAATCCACAAACCTCAATCCTCAATCCTCAATCTTCAATCATTAATATTCAGTCTTCAACCCTCAATCCTCAATCCTCAATCCTCAATCCTCAATCTTCAATCCTCAATACTCAGTCTTCAATCCACAATCCTCAATGCTCAATCCTCAATCTTCAATCCTCAATACCCAATCCTCAATGCTCAATCCTCAAACTTCAATCCTCAGTTCGCAATCCTCAATCCTCAATCCTCTGACCTCAGGCATCAATACTTAAGCCTCAGTCCTCATCCTCAATCCACAACCCTCAATCCTCAATCCTCAATCTTCATTCATCAATATTCAACCTTCTATCCACAATCCTCAACCCTCAATCTTCAATCCTCAATCCTCAATACTCAATCTGCAATACTCAATCCTCAATCCTCAATCCTCAATCCTCATTCTTCAATCCTGGACACACGATCCTCAATTTTCAATCCTCAATCCTGAATCTTCAGTCCTCAATACTCAACTATCAGTCCTCAATTCTCAATACTCAATCCTCAAGCCTCAATCTTGAATCCTCAATACTCAATCTTCAATCCTCAATCCTCAATCCTCATTCTTCAACCCTCAATACCCAATCCTCAATCTTCAATCCTCAATCCTCAATCCTCAATTCTCAATCCTCAATCCTCAATCCTCAGTCCTCAAACCTCAATCGCCAATCCTCAGCCCTCATCCTCAATTCTCAATCCTCAATCTTCAATCCTCAATCCTCAATCCTCAGTCCTCAAACCTCAATCCTCAGTCCTCAGTCCTCAAACCTCAATCCTCAACCCTCAGCCCTCATCCTCAATCCTCAATCCTAAATTCTCAATCCTCAGACCTCAAACCTCAATCCTCAACCGTCAGTTCTCGTCCTCAATCCTCAACCCTCAATCCTCAATTCTCAGTCCTCAATCTTCAATCCTAGATACTCAATATTCAATCCTCAATCCTCAATCCTCAGTCCTCAATCCTCAATCTTCAATACTCAATCCTCAATCCTCAATCCTCAATCCTCAATCTTCCATCGTCAATGCTCAATCTTCAATCCTCAATCCTCAATCCGCAGTCCTCAATGCTCAATCCTCAATCCTCAATCCTCACACCTCAATCTTCAATCCTCATTACTCAATCTGCAATCCTCAATCCTCAATCCTCAATCATCAATCCTCAATCGTCGATCCTCAATCCCCAATCCTCAATCTTCAATCCTCAATCCTCAATCACCAATCCTCAATCCTCAATCCTCAATCTTCAATCCTCAATCCTCAATCGTCATTCGTCAATCCTCATTCTTCAATCCTCAATACCCAATCCTCAATCTTCAATCTTCAACCCTCAATCCTCAACTCTCAATCCTCAAACCTCAATCGTCAACCCTCAGCCCTCATCCTCAATCCTGAATCCTCAATCCTCAATCCTCAATCCTCAATCCTCATGCCTCAATCCTCAATCCTCAATCCTGAGTCATCAAACCTCAATCCTGAATCCTCTATCCTGAATCCTCAATCTTCACACCTCAGACCTGAACAATCAGATGTCAATCCTCAATCCTCAATAGAATATCATCAATTCACAGTTTTCAATACTCAATACTCAATCTTCAATCCTCAACCCTCAATCCTCAATCCTCAATCCTCAATCGTCATTCTTCAATCCTCAATACTCAATCTTCAATCCTCAATCCTCAATCCTCAATCCTCAAACCTCATTCTACAATCCTCAATACCCAATCCTCAAACTTCAATCCTCAATCCTCAATCCTCAATCTTCAATCCTCAATACTCAATATTCAATCCTCAATCCTCAATCCTCAGTTCTCAATCCTCAACCTTCAATCCTCAATCCTCAGTCCTCAATCCTCAATCCTCATTCTTCAATACTCAATACCCAATCCTCAGTCTTCAATCCTCAATCCTCAATCCTCAAATCTCAATCCCCAATCCTCAGTCCTCAGTCCTCAAACCTCAATCCTCAACCCTCAGCCCTCATCCTCAATTCTCAATCCTCAATCCTCAATCATCAATCTTCAATCCTCAATACTCAATCTTCAATAATCAATCCTCAATTCTCAATCCTCAATACTCAATCCTCAATCGTCAACCCTCAATACCCAATCCTCAATCTTCAATCCTCAATCCTCAATCCTCAATCCTCAATCCTCAATCTTCAATCCCCAATAATCAATCTTCAATCCTCAATCCTCAATCCTCAATCCTGAATCCTCAATTCTCAATCCTCAATCCTCAATCCTCAATCGTCATTCTTCAATCCTCAATACTCAATCTTCAATCCTCAATCCTCAATCCTCAATCCTCAAACCTCATTCTACAATCCTCAATACCCAATCCTCAATCTTCAATCCTCAATCCTCAATCCTCAATACTCAATCCTCAATCCTCAGTCCTCAGTCCTCAAACCTCAATCCTCAACCCTCAGCCCTCATCCTCAATCCTCAATCCTAAATTCTCAATCCTCAAACCTCAAACCTCAATCCTCAACCGTCAGTCCTCGTCCTCAATCCTCAACCCTCAATCCTCAATCCTCAGTCCTCAATCTTCAATCCTCAATACTCAATATTCAATCCTCAATCCTCAAACCTCAGTCCTCAATCCTCAATCTTCAATCCTCAATCCTCAGTCCTCAATCCTCAATCCTCATTCTTCAATACTCAATACCAAATCCTCAGTCTTCAATCCTCAATCCTCAATCCTCAAATCTCAATCCCCAATCCTCAGTCCTCAGTCCTCAAACCTCAATCCTCAACCCTCAGCCCTCATCCTCAATTCTCAATCCTCAATCCTCAATCCTCAATCTTCAATCCTCAATACTCAATCTTCAATAATCAATCCTCAATACTCAATTCTCAATACTCAATCCTCAATCGTCAACCCTCAATACCCAATCCTCAATCTTCAATCCTCAATCCTCAATCCTCAATCCTCAATCCTCAATCATCAATCTTCAATCCCCAATAATCAATCTTCAATCCACAATCCTCAATCCTCAATCCTGAATCCTCAATTCTCAATCCCCAAACTCCAATCCTCTATACTCAGTCTTCAATCCTCAATCCTCAATCCTCAATCCTCATTCTTCAACCCTCAATACCCAATCCTCAATATTCAATCCTCAATCCTCAATCCTCAATTCTCAATCCTGAATCCTCAATCGTCAGTCCTCAAACCTCAATCGCCAATCCTCAGCCCTCATTCTCAATTCTCAATCCTCAATCTTCAATCCTCAATCCTCAATCCTCATGCCTCAATCCTCAATACTCAATCCTCAGTCATCAAACCTCAATCCTGAATCGTCAATCCTGAATTCTCAATCTTCAGACCTCAGACCTGAACAATCAGATGTCAATCCTCAATCCTCAATAGAATATTATCAATTCACAGCTTTCAATACACAATACTCAATCTGCAACCTTCAAATTTCTATCCACAAACATCAATTCTCATCACTCAACCCTCAACACTCAGTCCCCAATCCTCAATCTTCAATCCTCAATCCGCAATCCTCAACCCTCAACACTCAGTCCCCAATCCTCAATCTTCATTCCTCAATCCTCAATCCTCAATCCTCAATCCTCAATCTTCAATCCTCTATACTAAATCCTCAATCCTCAATCCTCAATCCTCAATCCTCATTCTACAATCCTCAATACCCAATCCTCAATCTTCAATCCTCAATCCTCAATCCTCAATTCTCAATCCTCAATCCTCAGTCCTCAGTCCTCAAACCGCAATCCTCAACCCTCAGCCCACATTCTCAGTCCTCAATCCTCAATTCTCAGTCGTCAGCCCTCAAACCTCAATCCTCAACCCTCAGACCTCATCCTCAATCCTCAATTATCAATCCTCAATCCTCAATCTTCAATCCTCAATACTCAATCTTCAATCCTCAATCCTCAGTCCTCAATACTCAACTATCAGTCCTCAATTCTCAGTACTCAATCCTCAATCCTCAATCTTCAATCCTCAATACTCAATCTTCAATACTCAATCCTCAATCCTCAATCCTCAATGCTCAATCCTCCATCCTCAATCCTCAACCCTCAATCTTCAATCCTCAATACTCAATCTGCAACCCTCAATCCTCAGTCCTCAATCCTCAATCCTCATTCTTCAATCCTCAATACCCAATCCTCAATCTTCAATCCTCAATCCACAATCCTCAATCCTCAATCCTCATTCTTCAATCCTCAACACCCAATCCTCAATCTTCAATCCTCAATCCTCAATTCTCAGACCTCAATCCTCAATCTTCAATCCTCAATACTCAATCTTCAATCCTCAATCCTCAATCCTCAATCCTCAATCCTCATTCTTCAATCCTCAACACCCAATCCTCAATCTTCAATCCTCAATCCTCGATCCTCAATTCTCAATCCTCAATCCTCAATCCTCAGACCTCAAACATCAATACTCAACCCTCAGTCCTCGTCCTCAATCCACAACACTCAATCCTCGATCATCAATCTTCAATCATCAATATTCAATCTTCAATCCTCAATCCTCAATCCTCAATACTCAATCCTCAATACTCGACCATCAGCCCTCAATTCTCAATACTCAATAGAATATCCTCAATTCTCAGGATTCAATACTCAAACCTCAACACTCAACCCTCAACCCTCAATCCTCAATCCTCAATCGTCAATCCTCAATACTCAATCTTCAATCCTCCATTCTCAATCCTCAGTCCTCAATCCTCAATCCTCAATCCTCAACCCTCAATCCACAATCGTCAGGCTTCAATCCTCAATACCCATTCCTCAGTCTTCAACCTTCAATCCTCAGTCCTCAATTCTCAAACCTCAATCATCAACCCTCAGCCCTCATCCTCAATCCTCAATACTCAATACTCAATCCTCAATCTTCAATCCTCAATACTCAATCTTCAATAATCAATCCTCAATTCTCAATCCTCAATACTCAATCCTCAATCGTCGATCCTCAATCCCCAATCCTCAATCTTCAATCCTCAATCCTCAATCCTCAATCCTCAATCCTCAATCTTCAATCCTCAATCTTCAATCATCAATACTCAATCTTCAATCCTCAATCCTCAATCCTCAATCCTCAATCCTCAATCCTCAATCCTCAATCCTCAATCTTCAATCATCAACACTCAGTCTTCAATACTCAATCCTCAATCCTCAATCCTCAATCCTCAATCCTCATTCTTCAATCCTCAATATACAATCCTCAATCTTCAATCCTCAATCCTCAATCCTCAATTCTCAATCCTCAATACTCAATCTTCAATCCTCCGTCCTCAATCCTCAATCCTCAATCCTCAATCCTCAATCTTCAATCGTCAATACTCAATCTTCAATCCTCAATCCTCAATCCGAAACCCTCAATGCTCAATCCTCAATCCTCAATCCTCAAACCTCAATCTTCAATCCTCAATACTCAATCTGCAATCCTCAATCCTCAATCCTCAATCCTCAATCCTCAGTCGTCGATCCTCAATCACCAATCCTCAATCTTCAATCCTCAATCCTCAATCCCCAATCCTCAGTCCTCAATCCTCAATCTTCAATCCTCAATACTCAATCTTCAATCCTCAATTCTCAATACTCAATAGAATATCCTGAATTCTCAGGATTCAATACTCAAACCTCAACACGCAACCCTGAATCCTCAATCCTCGATCCACAATCCTCAATCTTCAATCCTCAATACTCAATCTTCAATCCTCCATCCTCAATCCTCAGACCTCAAACGTCAATCCGCAACCCTCAGCCCTCATCCTCATTCCTCAATCCTCAATCGTCTATCCTCAGTCCTCAATCCTCAACCCTCAATCCTCAATGTTCAATCCTCAATACCCTACCCTCAGTCTTCAATCCTCAATCCTCAATCCTCAATTTTCAATCCTCAATCCTCAGTCCTCAAACCTCAATTCTGAACTCTCAATCCTGAATCGTCAATCTTCAGCCCTCAGTCCGCAACAATCAGTTGTCATTCCTCAATCCTCAGTAGAGTATCCTCAATTTACAGCTTTCAATACTCAATACTCAATCTGCAATCCTCCAACCTGTATCCACAAACATCAATTTTCACCACTCAACCCTCAGCACTCATTCCTCAATGTTCAATCCTCAATCCTCAACTCTCAATCTTCGATCCTCAATACTGAATCTTCAATCCTCAACTCTCAATCCTCAATCCTCAATCCTCAACCATTATTTTTCAATCCTCAGTACCCAATCCTCAATCTTCAATCCTCAATCCTCAATCCTCAATTCTCAATCCTCAATCCTCAATCCTCAATCCTCAGACCTCAAACATCAATATTCAACCCTCAGTCCTCGTCCTCAATCCACAAACCTCAATCCTCAATCCTCAATCTTCAATCATTGATATTCAGTCTTCAACCCTCAATCCTCAATCCTCAATCCTCAATCCTCAATCTTCAATCCTCAATACTCAGTCTTCAATCCACAATTCTCAATGCTCAATCCTCAATCTTCAATCCTCAATACCCAATCCTCAATGCTCAATCCTCAAACTTCAATCCTCAGTTCGCAATCCTCAATCCTCAATCCTCTGACCTCAGGCATCAATACTCAAGCCTCAGTCCTCGTCCTCAATCCACAACCCTCAATCCTCAATCCTCAATCTTCATTCATCAATATTCAACCTTCTATCCTCAATCCTCAACCCTCAATCTTCAATCCTCAATCCTCAATACTCAATCTGCAATACTCAATCCTCAATCCTCAATCCTCAATCCTGATTCTTCAATCCTGAACACACGATCCTCAATTTTCAATCCTCAATCCTCAATCTTCAGTCCTCAATACTCAACTATCAGTCCTCAATTCTCAATACTCAATCCTCAAGCCTCAATCTTCAATCCTCAATACTCAATCTTCAATCCTCAATCCTCAATCCTCATTCTTCAACCCTCAATACCCAATCCTCAATCTTCAATCCTCAATCCTCAATCCTCAATTCTCAATCCTCAATCCTCAATCCTCAGTCCTCAAACCTCAATCGCCAATCCTCAGCCCTCATCCTCAATTCTCAATCCTCAATCTTCAATCCTCAATCCTCAATTCTCAGTCGTCAGCCCTCAAACCTCAATCCTCAACCCTCAGACCTCATCCTCAATCCTCAATCCTCAGTCATCAAACCTCAATCCTGAACCCTCAATCCTGAATCCTCAATCTTCAGACCTCAGACCTGAAAAATCAGATGTCAATTCTCAATCCTCAATAGAATATTATCAATTCACAGTTTTCATTACACAATACTCAATCTGCAATCTTCAAATTTCTATCCACAAACATCAATTCTCATCACTCAACCCTCAACACTCAGTCCCCAATCCTCAATCTTCAATCCTCAATCCGCAATCCTCAACCCTCAACACTCAGTCCCCAATCCTCAATCTTCAATCCTCAATCCTCAATCCTCAATCCTCAATCCTCAATCTTCAATCCTCTATACTAAATCCTCAATACTCAATCCTCAATCCTCAATCCTCAATCCTCAATCTTCAATCCTCAATCCTCAATCCTCAATCCTCAATCCTCAATCGTCATTCTTTAATCCTCAATACTCAATCTTCAATCCTCAATCCTCAATCCTCAATCCTCAAACCACATTCTGCAATCCTCAATACCCAATCCTCAATCTTCAATCCTCAATCCTCAATCCTCAATACTCAATCCTCAATCCTCAGTCCTCAGTCCTCAAACCTCAATCCTCAACCCTCAGCCCTCATTCTCAATCCTCAATCCTAAATTCTCAATCCTCAGACCTCAAACCTCAATCCTCAACCGTCAGTCCTCGTCCTCAATCCTCAACCCTCAATCCTCAATTCTCAGTCCTCAATCTTCAATCCTCGATACTCAATATTCAATCCTCAATCCTCAATCCTCAGTCCTCAATCCTCAATCTTCAATACTCAATCCTCAATCCTCAATACTCAATCCTCAATCTTCCATCGTCAATACTCAATCTTCAATCCTCAATCCTCAATCCGCAGTCCTCAATGCTCAATCCTCAATCCTCAATCCTCACACCTCAATCTTCAATCCTCAATACTCAATCTGCAATCCTCAATCCTCAATCCTCAATCCTCAATCCTCAATCGTCGATCCTCAATCCCCAATCCTCAATCTTCAATCCTCAATCCTCAATCACCAATCCTCAATCCTCAATCCTCTATCTTCAATCCTCAATCCTCAATCGTCATTCGTCAATCCTCATTCTTCAATCCTCAATACCCAATCCTCAATCTTCAATCTTCAACCCTCAATCCTCAACTCTCAATCCTCAAACCTCAATCGTCAACCCTCAGCCCTCATCCTCAATCCTGAATCCTCAATCCTCAATCCTCAATCCTCAATCCTCATGCCTCAATCCTCAATCCTCAATCCTCAGTCGTCAAACCTCAATCCTGAATCCTCTATCCTGAATCCTCAATCTTCACACCTCAGACCTGAACAATCAGATGTCAATCCTCAATCCTCAATAGAACATCATCAATTCACAGTTTTCAATACACAATACTCAATCTTCAATCCTCAATCCTCAATCCTCAATCCTCAATCCTCAATCGTCATTCTTCAATCCTCAATACTCAATCTTCAATCCTCAATCCTCAATCCTCAATCCTCAAACCTCATTCTACAATCCTCAATACCCAATCCTCAAACTTCAATCCTCAATCCTCAATCCTCAATCTTCAATCCTCAATACTCAATATTCAATCCTCAATCCTCAATCCTCAGTCCTCAAGCCTCAACCTTCAATCCTCAATCCTCAGTCCTCAATCCTCAATCCTCACTCTTCAATACTCAATACCCAATCCTCAGTCTTCAATCCTCAATCCTCAATCCTCAAATCTCAATCCCCAATCCTCAGTCCTCAGTCCTCAAACCTCAATCCTCAACCCTCAGCCCTCATCCTCAATTCTCAATCCTCAATCCTCAATCCTCAATCTTCAATCCTCAATATTCAATCTTCAATAATCAATCCTCAATTCTCAATCCTCAATACTCAATCCTCAATCGTCAACCCTCAATACCCAATCCTCAATCTTCAATCCTCAATCCTCAATCCTCAAATCTCAATCCCCAATCCTCAGTCCTCAGTCCTCAAACCTCAATCCTCAACCCTCAGCCCTCATCCTCAATTCTCAATCCTCAATCCTCCACCCTCAATCTTCAATCCTCAATACTCAATCTTCAATAATCAATCCTCAATTCTCAATTCTCAATACTCAATCCTCAATCGTCAACCCTCAATACCCAATCCTCAATCTTCAATCCTCAATCCTCAATCCTCAATCCTCAATCCTCAATCATCAATCTTCAATCCCCAATAATCAATCTTCAATCCTCAATCCTCAATCCTCAATCCTGAATCCTCAATTCTCAATCCCCAAACTCCAATCCTCTATACTCAGTCTTCAATCCTCAATCCTCAATCCTCAATCCTCATTCTTCAACGCTCAATACCCAATCCTCAATATTCAATCCTCAATCCTCAATCCTCAATTCTCAATCCTGAATCCTCAATCGTCAGTCCTCAAACCTCAATCGCCAATCTTCAGCCCTCATCCTCAATTCTCAATCCTCAATCTTCAATCCTCAATCCTCAATCCTCATGCCTCAATCCTCAATACTCAATCCTCAGTCATCAAACCTCAATCCTGAATCGTCAATCCTGAATTCTCAATCTTCAGACCTCAGACCTGAACAATCAGATGTCAATCCTCAATCCTCAAGAGAATATTATCAATTCACAGCTTTCAATACACAATACTCAATCTGCAATCTTCAAATTTCTATCCACAAACATCAATTCTCATCACTCAACCCTCAACACTCAGTCCCCAATCCTCAATCTTCAATCCTCAATCCGCAATCCTCAACCCTCAACACTCAGTCCCCAATCCTCAATCTTCAATCCTCAATCCTCAATCCTCAATCCTCAATCCTCAATCTTCAATCCTCTATACTAAATCCTCAATCCTCAATCCTCATTCCTCAATCCTCATTCTACAATCCTCAATACCCAATCCTCAATCTTCAATCCTCAATCCTCAATCCTCAATTCTCAATCCTCAATCCTCAGTCCTCAGTCCTCAAACCGCAATCCTCAACCCTCAGCCCACATTCTCAGTCCTCAATCCTCAATTCTCAGTCGTCAGCCCTCAAACCTCAATCCTCAACCCTCAGACCTCATCCTCAATCCTCAATTATCAATCCTCAATCCTCATTCTTCAACCCTCAATACCCAATCCTCAATCTTCAATCCTCAATCCTCAATCCTCAATTCTCAATCCTCAATCCTCAATCCTCAGTCCTCAAACCTCAATCGCCAATCCTCAGCCCTCATCCTCAATTCTCAATCCTCAATCTTCAATCCTCAATCCTCAATCCTCATGCCTCAATTCTCAATACTCAATCCTCAGTCATCAATCCTCAATCCTCAATCCTCATGCCTCAATCCTCAATCCTCAATCCTCAGTCATCAAACCTCAATCCTGAACCCTCAATCCTGAATCCTCAATCTTCAGACCTCAGACCTGAAAAATCAGATGTCAATTCTCAATCCTCAATAGAATATTATCAATTCACAGTTTTCATTACACAATACTCAATCTGCAATCTTCAAATTTCTATCCACAAACATCAATTCTCATCACTCAACCCTCAACACTCAGTCCCCAATCCTCAATCTTCAATCCTCAATCCGCAATCCTCAACCCTCAACACTCAGTCCCCAATCCTCAATCTTCAATCCTCAATCCTCAATCCTCAATCCTCAATCCTCAATCTTCAATCCTCTATACTAAATCCTCAATACTCAATCCTCAATCCTCAATTCTCAATCCTCAATCTTCAATCCTCAATCCTCAATCCTCAATCCTCAATCCTCAATCGTCATTCTTTAATCCTCAATACTCAATCTTCAATCCTCAATCCTCAATTCTCAATCCTCAAACCACATTCTGCAATCCTCAATACCCAATCCTCAATCTTCAATCCTCAATCCTCAATCCTCAATACTCAATCCTCAATTCTTCAGTCCTCAGTCCTCAAACCTCAATCCTCAACCCTCAGCCCTCATCCTCAATCCTCAATCCTAAATTCTCAATCCTCAGACCTCAAACCTCAATCCTCAACCGTCAGTCCTCGTCCTCAATCCTCAACCCTCAATCCTCAATTCTCAGTCCTCAATCTTCAATCCTCGATACTCAATATTCAATCCTCAATCCTCAATCCTCAGTCCTCAATCCTCAATCTTCAATACTCAATCCTCAATTCTCAATCCTCAATCCTCAATCTTCCATCGTCAATACTCAATCTTCAATCCTCAATCCTCAATCCGCAGTCCTCAATGCTCAATCCTCAATCCTCAATCCTCACACCTCAATCTTCAATCCTCAATACTCAATCTGCAATCCTCAATCCTCAATCCTCAATCCTCAATCCTCAATCGTCGATCCTCAATCCCCAATCCTCAATCTTCAATCCTCAATCCTCAATCACCAATCCTCAATCCTCAATCCTCAATCTTCAATCCTCAATCCTCAATCGTCATTCGTCAATCCTCATTCTTCAATCCTCAATACCCAATCCTCAATCTTCAATCTTCAACCCTCAATCCTCAACTCTCAATCCTCAAACCTCAATCGTCAACCCTCAGCCCTCATCCTCAATCCTGAATCCTCAATCCTCAATCCTCAATCCTCAATCCTCATGCCTCAATCCTCAATCCTCAATCCTCAGTCGTCAAACCTCAATCCTGAATCCTCTATCCTGAATCCTCAATCTTCACACCTCAGACCTGAACAATCAGATGTCAATCCTCAATCCTCAATAGAACATCATCAATTCACAGTTTTCAATACTCAATACTCAATCTTCAATCCTCAATCCTCAATCCTCAATCCTCAATCCTCAATCGTCATTCTTCAATCCTCAATACTCAATCTTCAATCCTCAATCCTCAATCCTCAATCCTCAAACCTCATTCTACAATCCTCAATACCCAATCCTCAAACTTCAATCCTCAATCCTCAATCCTCAATCTTCAATCCTCAATACTCAATATTCAATCCTCAATCCTCAATCCTCAGTCCTCAAGCCTCAACCTTCAATCCTCAATCCTCAGTTCTCAATCCTCAATCCTCACTCTTCAATACTCAATACCCAATCCTCAGTCTTCAATCCTCAATCCTCAATCCTCAAATCTCAATCCCCAATCCTCAGTCCTCAGTCCTCAAACCTCAATCCTCAACCCTCAGCCCTCATCCTCAATTCTCAATCCTCAATCCTCAATCCTCAATCTTCAATCCTCAATATTCAATCTTCAATAATCAATCCTCAATTCTCAATCCTCAATACTCAATCCTCAATCGTCAACCCTCAATACCCAATCCTCAATCTTCAATCCTCAATCCTCAATCCTCAATCCTCAATCCTCAATCTTCAATCCCCAATAATCAATCTTCAATCCTCAATCCTCAATCCTCAATCCTGAATCCTCAATTCTCAATCCTCAATCCTCAATCCTCAATCGTCATTCTTCAATCCTCAATACTCAATCTTCAATCCTCAATCCTCAATCCTCAATCCTCAAACCTCATTCTACAATCCTCAATACCCAATCCTCAATCTTCAATCCTCAATCCTCAATCCTCAATACTCAATCCTCAATCCTCAGTCCTCAGTCCTCAAACCTCAATCCTCAACCCTCAGCCCTCATCCTCAATCCTCAATCCTAAATTCTCAATCCTCAGACCTCAAACCTCAATCCTCAACCGTCAGTCCTCGTCCTCAATCCTCAACCCTCAATCCTCAATCCTCAGTCCTCAATCTTCAATCCTCAATAGTCAATATTCAATCCTCAATCCTCAATCCTCAGTCCTCAATCCTCAATCTTCAATCCTCAATCCTCAGTCCTCAATCCTCAATCCTCATCCTTCAATACTCAATACCAAATCCTCAGTCTTCAATCCTCAATCCTCAATCCTCAAATCTCAATCCCCAATCCTCAGTCCTCAGTCCTCAAACCTCAATCCTCAACCCTCAGCCCTCATCCTCAATTCTCAATCCTCAATCCTCCACCCTCAATCTTCAATCCTCAATACTCAATCTTCAATAATCAATCCTCAATTCTCAATTCTCAATACTCAATCCTCAATCGTCAACCCTCAATACCCAATCCTCAATCTTCAATCCTCAATCCTCAATCCTCAATCCTCAATCCTCAATCATCAATCTTCAATCCCCAATAATCAATCTTCAATCCTCAATCCTCAATCCTCAATCCTGAATCCTCAATTCTCAATCCCCAAACTCCAATCCTCTATACTCAGTCTTCAATCCTCAATCCTCAATCCTCAATCCTCATTCTTCAACGCTCAATACCCAATCCTCAATATTCAATCCTCAATCCTCAATCCTCAATTCTCAATCCTGAATCCTCAATCGTCAGTCCTCAAACCTCAATCGCCAATCTTCAGCCCTCATCCTCAATTCTCAATCCTCAATCTTCAATCCTCAATCCTCAATCCTCATGCCTCAATCCTCAATACTCAATCCTCAGTCATCAAACCTCAATCCTGAATCGTCAATCCTGAATTCTCAATCTTCAGACCTCAGACCTGAACAATCAGATGTCAATCCTCAATCCTCAAGAGAATATTATCAATTCACAGCTTTCAATACACAATACTCAATCTGCAATCTTCAAATTTCTATCCACAAACATCAATTCTCATCACTCAACCCTCAACACTCAGTCCCCAATCCTCAATCTTCAATCCTCAATCCGCAATCCTCAACCCTCAACACTCAGTCCCCAATCCTCAATCTTCAATCCTCAATCCTCAATCCTCAATCCTCAATCCTCAATCTTCAATCCTCTATACTAAATCCTCAATCCTCAATCCTCATTCCTCAATCCTCATTCTACAATCCTCAATACCCAATCCTCAATCTTCAATCCTCAATCCTCAATCCTCAATTCTCAATCCTCAATCCTCAGTCCTCAGTCCTCAAACCGCAATCCTCAACCCTCAGCCCACATTCTCAGTCCTCAATCCTCAATTCTCAGTCGTCAGCCCTCAAACCTCAATCCTCAACCCTCAGACCTCATCCTCAATCCTCAATTATCAATCCTCAATCCTCAATCTTCAATCCTCAATACTCAATCTTCAATCCTCAATCCTCAGTCCTCAATACTCAACTATCAGTCCTCAATTCTCAGTACTCAATCCTCAATCCTCAATCTTCAATCCTCAATACTCAATCTTCAATCCTCAATCCTCAATCCTCAATCCTCAATGCTCAATCCTCCATCCTCAATCCTCAACCCTCAATCTTCAATCCTCAATACTCAATCTGCAACCCTCAATCCTCAGTCCTCAATCCTCAATCCTCATTCTTCAATCCTCAATACCCAATCCTCAATCTTCAATCCTCAATCCACAATCCTCAGTCCTCAATCCTCATTCTTCAATCCTCAACACCCAATCCTCAATCTTCAATCCTCAATCCTCAATTCTCAGACCTCAATCCTCAATCTTCAATCCTCAATACTCAATCTTCAATCCTCAATCCTCAATCCTCAATCCTCAATCCTCATTCTTCAATCCTCAACACCCAATCCTCAATCTTCAATCCTCAATCCTCGATCCTCAATTCTCAATCCTCAATCCTCAATCCTCAGACCTCAAACATCAATACTCAACCCTCAGTCCTCGTCCTCAATCCACAACACTCAATCCTCGATCATCAATCTTCAATCATCAATATTCAATCTTCAATCCTCAATCCTCAATCCTCAATACTCAATCCTCAATACTCGACCATCAGCCCTCAATTCTCAATACTCAATAGAATATCCTGAATTCTCAGGATTCAATACTCAAACCTCAACACTCAACCCTCAACCCTCAATCCTCAATCCTCAATCGTCAATCCTCAATACTCAATCTTCAATCCTCCATTCTCAATCCTCAATCCTCAATCCTCAATCCTCAATCCTCAACCCTCAATCCACAATCGTCAGGCTTCAATCCTCAATACCCAATCCTCAGTCTTCAATCTTCAATCCTCAGTCCTCAATTCTCAAACCTCAATCATCAACCCTCAGCCCTCATCCTCAATCCTCAATACTCAATACTCAATCCTCAATCTTCAATCCTCAATACTCAATCTTCAATAATCAATCCTCAATTCTCAATCCTCAATACTCAATCCTCAATCGTCGATCCTCAATCCCCAATCCTCAATCTTCAATCCTCAATCCTCAATCCTCAATCCTCAATCCTCAATCTTCAATCCTCAATCTTCAATCATCAATACTCAATCTTCAATCCTCAATCCTCAATCCTCAATCCTCAATCCTCAATCCTCAATCCTCAATCCTCAATCTTCAATCATCAACACTCAGTCTTCAATACTCAATCCTCAATCCTCAATCCTCAATCCTCAATCCTCATTCTTCAATCCTCAATATACAATCCTCAATCTTCAATCCTCAATCCTCAATCCTCAATTCTCAATCCTCAATACTCAATCTTCAATCCTCCGTCCTCAATCCTCAATCCTCAATTCTCAATCTTCAATCCTCAATCCTCAATCCTCAATCCTCAAACCTCATTCTACAATCCTCAATACCCAATCCTCAAACTTCAATCCTCAATCCTCAATCCTCAATCTTCAATCCTCAATACTCAATATTCAATCCTCAATCCTCGATCCTCAGTCCTCAATCCTCAACCTTCAATCCTCAATCCTCAGTCCTCAATCCTCAATCCTCACTCTTCAATACTCAATACCCAATCCTCAGTCTTCAATCCTCAATCCTCAATCCTCAAATCTCAATCCCCAATCCTCAGTCCTCAGTCCTCAAACCTCAATCCTCAACCCTCAGCCCTCATCCTCAATTCTCAATCCTCAATCCTCAATCCTCAATCTTCAATCCTCAATACTCAATCTTCAATAATCAATCCTCAATTCTCAATCCTCAATACTCAATCCTCAATCGTCAACCCTCAATACCCAATCCTCAATCTTCAATCCTCAATCCTCAATCCTCAATCCTCAATCCTCAATCTTCAATCCCCAATAATCAATCTTCAATCCTCAATCCTCAATCCTCAATCCTGAATCCTCAATTCTCAATCCTCAATCCTCAATCCTCAATCGTCATTCTTCAATCCTCAATACTCAATCTTCAATCCTCAATCCTCAATCCTCAATCCTCAAACCTCATTCTACAATCCTCAATACCCAATCCTCAATCTTCAATCCTCAATCCTCAATCCTCAATACTCAATCCTCAATCCTCAGTCCTCAGTCCGAAAACCTCAATCCTCAACCCTCAGCCCTCATCCTCAATCCTCAATCCTAAATTCTCAATCCTCAAACCTCAAACCTCAACCCTCAACCGTCAGTCCTCGTCCTCAATCCTCAACCCTCAATCCTCAATCCTCAGTCCTCAATCTTCAATCCTCAATACTCAATATTCAATCCTCAATCCTCAATCCTCAGTCCTCAATCCTCAATCTTCAATCCTCAATCCTCAGTCCTCAATCCTCAATCCTCATTCTTCAATACTCAATACCAAATCCTCAGTCTTCAATCCTCAATCCTCAATCCTCAAATCTCAATCCCCAATCCTCAGTCCTCAGTCCTCAAACCTCAATCCTCAACCCTCAGCCCTCATCCTCAATTCTCAATCCTCAATCCTCAATCCTCAATCTTCAATCCTCAATACTCAATCTTCAATAATCAATCCTCAATTCTCAATTCTCAATACTCAATCCTCAATCGTCAACCCTCAATACCCAATCCTCAATCTTCAATCCTCAATCATCAATCCTCAATCCTCAATCCTCAATCATCAATCTTCAATCCCCAATAATCAATCTTCAATCCTCAATCCTCAATCCTCAATCCTGAATCCTCAATTCTCAATCCCCAAACTCCAATCCTCTATACTCAGTCTTCAATCCTCAATCCTCAATCCTCAATCCTCATTCTTCAACCCTCAATACCCAATCCTCTATATTCAATCCTCAATCCTCAATCCTCAATTCTCAATCCTGAATCCTCAATCGTCAGTCCTCAAACCTCAATCGCCAATCTTCAGCCCTCATCCTCAATTCTCAATCCTCAATCTTCAATCCTCAATCCTCAATCCTCATGCCTCAATCCTCAATACTCAATCCTCAGTCATCAAACCTCAATCCTGAATCGTCAATCCTGAATTCTCAATCTTCAGACCTCAGACCTGAACAATCAGATGTCAATCCTCAATCCTCAATAGAATATTATCAATTCACAGCTTTCAATACACAATACTCAATCTGCAATCTTCAAATTTCTATCCACAAACATCAATTCTCATCACTCAACCCTCAACACTCAGTCCCCAATCCTCAATCTTCAATCCTCAATCCGCAATCCTCAACCCTCAACACTCAGTCCCCAATCCTCAATCTTCAATCCTCAATCCTCAATCCTCAATCCTCAATCCTCAATCTTCAATCCTCTATACTAAATCCTCAATCCTCAATCCTCAATCCTCAATCCTCTTTCTACAATCCTCAATACCCAATCCTCAATCTTCAATCCTCAATCCTCAATCCTCAATTCTCAATCCTCAATCCTCAATTCTCAGACCTCAATCCTCAATCTTCAATCCTCAATACTCAATCTTCAATCCTCAATCCTCAATCCTCAATCCTCAATCCTCATTCTTCAATCCTCAACACCCAATCCTCAATCTTCAATCCTCAATCCTCGATCCTCAATTCTCAATCCTCAATCCTCAATCCTCAGACCTCAAACATCAATACTCAACCATCAGTCCTCGTCCTCAATCCACAACACTCAATCCTCGATCATCAATCTTCAATCATCAATATTCAATCTTCAATCCTCAATCCTCAATCCTCAATACTCAATCCTCAATACTCGACCATCAGCCCTCAATTCTCAATACTCAATAGAATATCCTGAATTCTCAGGATTCAATACTCAAACCTCAACACTCAACCCTCAACCCTCAATCCTCAATCCTCAATCGTCAATCCTCAATACTCAATCTTCAATCCTCCATTCTCAATCCTCAATCCTCAATCCTCAATCCTCAATCCTCAACCCTCAATCCACAACCGTCAGGCTTCAATCCTCAATACCCAATCCTCAGTCTTCAATCTTCAATCCTCAGTCCTCAATTCTCAAACCTCAATCATCAACCCTCAGCCCTCATCCTCAATCCTCAATACTCAATACTCAATACTCAATCTTCAATCCTCAATACTCAATCTTCAATAATCAATCCTCAATTCTCAATCCTCAATACTCAATCCTCAATCGTCGATCCTCAATCCCCAATCCTCAATCTTCAATCCTCAATCCTCAATCCTCAATCCTCAATCCTCAATCTTCAATCCTCAATCTTCAATCATCAATACTCAATCTTCAATCCTCAATCCTCAATCCTCAATCCTCAATCCTCAATCCTCAATCCTCAATCCTCAATCTTCAATCATCAACACTCAGTCTTCAATACTCAATCCTCAATCCTCAATCCTCAATCCTCAATCCTCATTCTTCAATCCTCAATATACAATCCTCAATCTTCAATCCTCAATCCTCAATCCTCAATTCTCAATCCTCAATACTCAGTCTTCAATCCTCCGTCCTCAATCCTCAATCCTCAATTCTCTAACTTCAATCCTCAATCCTCAGACCTCAAACATCAATACTCAACCCTCAGTCCTCGTCCTCAATCCACAACAGTCAATCCTCAATCCTCATTCTTCAATCATCAATATTCAATCTTCAGTCCTCAATCCTCAATCCTCAATCCTCAATCCTCAATCCTCAATGTTGAATCCGCAATACCCAATCCTCAATCTTCAATCCTCAATCCTCAATCCTCAACCCTCAATCCTCAATAATCAATCCTCAATCCTCAGTCCTCAAACCTCAAACCTCAATCTTCAATCCTCAATACTCAATCTTCAATCCTCCGTCCTCAATCCTCAACCCTCAATCCTCAATCCTCAATCGTCAGGCTTCAATCCTCAATACTCAATCTTCAATCCTCAATCCTCAATCCTCATTCCTCAATCCTCATTTTTCAATCCTCAATACCCAATCCTCAATCTTCAATCCTCAATCCTCAATCCTCAATTCTCAATCCTCAATCCTCAGACCTAAGAACTCAAATCTCAATCCTCAACCCTCAGCCCTCATCCTCAATCCTCAATCCTCAATCTTCAACCCTCAATCCTCAATCCTCAGTCCTCAAACCTCAATTCAGAATCATCAATCTTCAGACCTCAGATCTCAACAATCAGATGTCAATCCTGAATCCTTAATAGAATATCATCAATTCACAGTTTTCAATACCCAATACTCAATCTGCAATCTTCAAATCTCTATTCATATACATCAATTCTCATCACTCAACGCTCAACTCTCAGTCCGCAATCCCCAATCTTCAACCCTCAATCCTCAATACTCAATCCTCAATCCTCAATCGTCAATACTCAATACTCAATCTTCAATCCTCAATCCTCAATCCTCAATCCTCAATCCTCAATCCTCAATCTTCCATCGTCAATACTCAATCTTCAATCCTCAATCCTCAATCCGCAATCCTCAACGCTCAATCCTCAATCTTCAACCCTCAGCCCTCATCCTCAGTTCTCAATCCTCAATCCTCAATCCTCAATCTTCAATCCTCAATACTCAATCTTCAATAATTAATCCTCAATTCTCAATCCTCAATACTCAATCCTCAATCGTCAACCCTCAATACCCAATCCTCAATCTTCAATCCTCAATCCTCAATCCTCAATCCTCAATCCTCAATCCTCAATCTTCAATCCCCAATAATCAATCTTCAATCCTCAATCCTCAATCCTCAATCCTGAATCCTCAATTCTCAATCCCCAAACTCCAATCCTCTAAACTCAGTCTTCAATCCTCAATCCTCAATCCTCAATCCTCATTCTTCAACCCTCAATACCCAATCCTCAATCTTCAATCCTCAATCCTCAATCCTCAATCCTCAATCCTCAATCTTCAATCCTCAATCTTCAATCATCAATACTCAATCTTCAATCCTCAATCCTCAATCCTCAATCCTCAATCCTCAATCCTCAATCCTCAATCCTCAATCTTCAATCATCAACACTCAGTCTTCAATACTCAATCCTCAATCCTCAATCCTCAATCCTCAATCCTCATTCTTCAATCCTCAATATACAATCCTCAACCTTCAATCCTCAATCCTCAATCCTCAATTCTCAATCCTCAATACTCAATCTTCAATCCTCCGTCCTCAATCCTCAATCCTCAATTCTCAATCTTCAATCCTCAATCCTCAGACCTCAAACATCAATACTCAACCCTCAGTCCTCGTCCTCAATCCACAACAATCAATCCTCAATCCTCATTCTTCAATCATCAATATTCAATCTTCAGTCCTCAATCCTCAATCCTCAATCCTCAATCCTCAATCCTCAATGTTGAATCCGCAATACCCAATCCTCAATCTTCAATCCTCAATCCTCAATCCTCAACCCTCAATCCTCAATAATCAATCCTCAATCCTCAGTTCTCAAACCTCAAACCTCAATCTTCAATCCTCAATACTCAATCTTCAATCCTCCGTCCTCAATCCTCAACCCTCAATCCTCAATCCTCAATCGTCAGGCTTCAATCCTCAATACTCAAGCTTCAATCCTCAATCCTCAATCCTCATTCCTCAATCCTCATTCTTCAATCCTCAATACCCAATCCTCAAACTTCAATCCTCAATCCTCAATCCTCAATTCTCAATCCTCAATCCTCAGACCTAAGTCCTCAAATCTCAATCCTCAACCCTCAGCCCTCATCCTCAATCCTCAATCCTCAATCTTCAACCCTCAATCCTCAATCCTCAATCCTCAATCTTCAATCCTCAATCCTCAATCCTCAATCCTCAATCCTCAATCGTCATTCTTTAATCCTCAATACTCAATCTTCAATCCTCAATCCTCAATCCTCAATCCTCAATCCTCAATCGTCATTCTTCAATCCTCAATACTCAATCTTCAATCCTCAATCCTCAACCCTCAATCCTCAAACCTCATTCTACAATCCTCAATACCCAATCCTCAAACTTCAATCCTCAATCCTCAATCCTCAATACTCAATCCTCAATCCTCAGTCCGCAGTCCTCAAACCTCAATCTTCAACCCTCAGCCCTCATCCTCAATCCTCAATCCTAAATTCTCAATCCTCAAACCTCAAACCTCAATCCTCAACCGTCAGTCCTCGTCCTCAATCCTCAACCCTCAATCCTCAATCCTCAGTCCTCAATCTTCAATCCTCAATACTCAATATTCGATCCTCAATCCTCAATCCTCAGACCTCTATCCTCAACCATCAATCCTCAATCCTCAGTCCTCAATCCTCAATCCTCATTCTTCAATACTCAACACCCAATCCTCAGTCTTCAATCCTCAATCCTCAATCCTCAAATCTCAATCCCCAATCCTCAGTCCTCAGTCCTCAAACCTCAATCCTCAACCCTCAGCCCTCATCCTCAATTCTCAATCCTCAATCCTCAATCCTCAATCTTCAATCCTCAATACTCAATCTTCAATCTTCAATCCTCAATCTTCAATCATCAATACTCAATCTTCAATCCTCAATCCTCAATCCTCAATCCTCAATCCTCAATCCTCAATCCTCAATCCTCAATCTTCAATCATCAACACTCAGTCTTCAATACTCAATCCTCAATCCTCAATCCTCAATCCTCAATCCTCATTCTTCAATCCTCAATATACAATCCTCAACCTTCAATCCTCAATCCTCAATCCTCAATTCTCAATCCTCAATACTCAATCTTCAATCCTCCGTCCTCAATCCTCAATCCTCAATTCTCAATCTTCAATCCTCAATCCTCAGAGCTCAAACATCAATACTCAACCCTCAGTCCTCGTCCTCAATCCACAACAATCAATCCTCAATCCTCATTCTTCAATCCTCATTCTTCAACCCTCAATACCCAATCCTCAATCTTCAATCCTCAATCCTCAATCCTCAATCCTCAATCCTCAATCCTCAATCCTCAATCCTCAATCCTCAATCCTCAATCTTCAATCATCAACACTCAGTCTTCAATACTCAATCCTCAATCCTCAATCCTCAATCCTCAATCCTCATTCTTCAATCCTCAATATACAATCCTCAATCTTCAATCCTCAATCCTCAATCCTCAATTCTCAATCCTCAATACTCAATCTTCAATCCTCCGTCCTCAATCCTCAATCCTCAATTCTCTAACTTCAATCCTCAATCCTCAGACCTCAAACATCAATACTCAACCCTCAGTCCTCGTCCTCAATCCACAACAGTCAATCCTCAATCCTCATTCTTCAATCATCAATATTCAATCTTCAGTCCTCAATCCTCAATCCTCAATCCTCAATCCTCAATCCTCAATGTTGAATCCGCAATACCCAATCCTCAATCTTCAATCCTCAATCCTCAATCCTCAACCCTCAATCCTCAATAATCAATCCTCAATCCTCAGTCCTCAAACCTCAAACCTCAATCTTCAATCCTCAATACTCAATCTTCAATCCTCCGTCCTCAATCCTCAACCCTCAATCCTCAATCCTCAATCGTCAGGCTTCAATCCTCAATACTCAATCTTCAATCCTCAATCCTCAATCCTCATTCCTCAATCCTCATTTTTCAATCCTCAATACCCAATCCTCAATCTTCAATCCTCAATCCTCAATCCTCAATTCTCAATCCTCAATCCTCAGACCTAAGAACTCAAATCTCAATCCTCAACCCTCAGCCCTCATCCTCAATCCTCAATCCTCAGTCTTCAACCCTCAATCCTCAATCCTCAGTCCTCAAACCTCAATTCAGAATCATCAATCTTCAGACCTCAGATCTCAACAATCAGATGTCAATCCTGAATCCTTAATAGAATATCATCAATTCACAGTTTTCAATACCCAATACTCAATCTGCAATCTTCAAATCTCTATTCATATACATCAATTCTCATCACTCAACGCTCAACTCTCAGTCCGCAATCCCCAATCTTCAACCCTCAATCCTCAATACTCAATCCTCAATCCTCAATCGTCAATACTCAATACTCAATCTTCAATCCTCAATCCTCAATCCTCAATCCTCAATCCTCAATCCTCAATCTTCCATCGTCAATACTCAATCTTCAATCCTCAATCCTCAATCCGCAATCCTCAACGCTCAATCCTCAATCTTCAACCCTCAGCCCTCATCCTCAGTTCTCAATCCTCAATCCTCAATCCTCAATCTTCAATCCTCAATACTCAATCTTCAATAATTAATCCTCAATTCTCAATCCTCAATACTCAATCCTCAATCGTCAACCCTCAATACCCAATCCTCAATCTTCAATCCTCAATCCTCAATCCTCAATCCTCAATCCTCAATCCTCAATCTTCAATCCCCAATAATCAATCTTCAATCCTCAATCCTCAATCCTCAATCCTGAATCCTCAATTCTCAATCCCCAAACTCCAATCCTCTAAACTCAGTCTTCAATCCTCAATCCTCAATCCTCAATCCTCATTCTTCAACCCTCAATACCCAATCCTCAATCTTCAATCCTCAATCCTCAATCCTCAATCCTCAATCCTCAATCTTCAATCCTCAATCTTCAATCATCAATACTCAATCTTCAATCCTCAATCCTCAATCCTCAATCCTCAATCCTCAATCCTCAATCCTCAATCCTCAATCTTCAATCATCAACACTCAGTCTTCAATACTCAATCCTCAATCCTCAATCCTCAATCCTCAATCCTCATTCTTCAATCCTCAATATACAATCCTCAACCTTCAATCCTCAATCCTCAATCCTCAATTCTCAATCCTCAATACTCAATCTTCAATCCTCCGTCCTCAATCCTCAATCCTCAATTCTCAATCTTCAATCCTCAATCCTCAGACCTCAAACATCAATACTCAACCCTCAGTCCTCGTCCTCAATCCACAACAATCAATCCTCAATCCTCATTCTTCAATCATCAATATTCAATCTTCAGTCCTCAATCCTCAATCCTCAATCCTCAATCCTCAATCCTCAATGTTGAATCCGCAATACCCAATCCTCAATTTTCAATCCTCAATCCTCAATCCTCAACCCTCAATCCTCAATAATCAATCCTCAATCCTCAGTTCTCAAACCTCAAACCTCAATCTTCAATCCTCAATACTCAATCTTCAATCCTCCGTCCTCAATCCTCAACCCTCAATCCTCAATCCTCAATCGTCAGGCTTCAATCCTCAATACTCAAGCTTCAATCCTCAATCCTCAATCCTCATTCCTCAATCCTCATTCTTCAATCCTCAATACCCAATCCTCAAACTTCAATCCTCAATCCTCAATCCTCAATTCTCAATCCTCAATCCTCAGACCTAAGTCCTCAAATCTCAATCCTCAACCCTCAGCCCTCATCCTCAATCCTCAATCCTCAATCTTCAACCCTCAATCCTCAATCCTCAATCCTCAATCTTCAATCCTCAATCCTCAATCCTCAATCCTCAATCCTCAATCGTCATTCTTTAATCCTCAATACTCAATCTTCAATCCTCAATCCTCAATCCTCAATCCTCAATCCTCAATCGTCATTCTTCAATCCTCAATACTCAATCTTCAATCCTCAATCCTCAACCCTCAATCCTCAAACCTCATTCTACAATCCTCAATACCCAATCCTCAAACTTCAATCCTCAATCCTCAATCCTCAATACTCAATCCTCAATCCTCAGTCCGCAGTCCTCAAACCTCAATCTTCAACCCTCAGCCCTCATCCTCAATCCTCAATCCTAAATTCTCAATCCTCAAACCTCAAACCTCAATCCTCAACCGTCAGTCCTCGTCCTCAATCCTCAACCCTCAATCCTCAATCCTCAGTCCTCAATCTTCAATCCTCAATACTCAATATTCGATCCTCAATCCTCAATCCTCAGACCTCTATCCTCAACCATCAATCCTCAATCCTCAGTCCTCAATCCTCAATCCTCATTCTTCAATACTCAACACCCAATCCTCAGTCTTCAATCCTCAATCCTCAATCCTCAAATCTCAATCCCCAATCCTCAGTCCTCAGTCCTCAAACCTCAATCCTCAACCCTCAGCCCTCATCCTCAATTCTCAATCCTCAATCCTCAATCCTCAATCTTCAATCCTCAATACTCAATCTTCAATCTTCAATCCTCAATCTTCAATCATCAATACTCAATCTTCAATCCTCAATCCTCAATCCTCAATCCTCAATCCTCAATCCTCAATCCTCAATCCTCAATCTTCAATCATCAACACTCAGTCTTCAATACTCAATCCTCAATCCTCAATCCTCAATCCTCAATCCTCATTCTTCAATCCTCAATATACAATCCTCAACCTTCAATCCTCAATCCTCAATCCTCAATTCTCAATCCTCAATACTCAATCTTCAATCCTCCGTCCTCAATCCTCAATCCTCAATTCTCAATCTTCAATCCTCAATCCTCAGAGCTCAAACATCAATACTCAACCCTCAGTCCTCGTCCTCAATCCACAACAATCAATCCTCAATCCTCATTCTTCAATCATCAATATTCAATCTTCAGTCCTCAATCCTCAATCCTCAATCCTCAATCCTCAATCCTCAATGTTGAATCCGCAATACCCAATCCTCAATCTTCAATCCTCAATCCTCAATCCTCAACCCTCAATCCTCAATAATCAATCCTCAATCCTCAGTTCTCAAACCTCAAACCTCAATCTTCAATCCTCAATACTCAATCTTCAATCCTCCGTCCTCAATCCTCAACCCTCAATCCTCAATCCTCAATCGTCAGGCTTCAATCCTCAATACTCAAGCTTCAATCCTCAATCCTCAATCCTCATTCCTCAATCCTCATTCTTCAATCCTCAATACCCAATCCTCAAACTTCAATCCTCAATCCTCAATCCTCAATTCTCAATCCTCAATCCTCAGACCTAAGTCCTCAAATCTCAATCCTCAACCCTCAGCCCTCATCCTCAATCCTCAATCCTCAATCTTCAACCCTCAATCCTCAATCCTCAATCCTCAATCTTCAATCCTCAATCCTCAATCCTCAATCCTCAATCCTCAATCGTCATTCTTTAATCCTCAATACTCAATCTTCAATCCTCAATCCTCAATCCTCAATCCTCAATCCTCAATCGTCATTCTTCAATCCTCGATACTCAATCTTCAATCCTCAATCCTCAACCCTCAATCCTCAAACCTCATTCTACAATCCTCAATACCCAATCCTCAAACTTCAATCCTCAATCCTCAATCCTCAATACTCAATCCTCAATCCTCAGTCCGCAGTCCTCAAACCTCAATCTTCAACCCTCAGCCCTCATCCTCAATCCTCAATCCTAAATTCTCAATCCTCAAACCTCAAACCTCAATCCTCAACCGTCAGTCCTCGTCCTCAATCCTCAACCCTCAATCCTCAATCCTCAGTCCTCAATCTTCAATCCTCAATACTCAATATTCGATCCTCAATCCTCAATCCTCAGACCTCTATCCTCAACCTTCAATCCTCAATCCTCAGTCCTCAATCCTCAATCCTCATTCTTCAATACTCAACACCCAATCCTCAGTCTTCAATCCTCAATCCTCAATCCTCAAATCTCAATCCCCAATCCTCAGTCCTCAGTCCTCAAACCTCAATCCTCAACCCTCAGCCCTCATCCTCAATTCTCAATTCTCAATCCTCAATCCTCAATCCTCAATCTTCAATCCTCAATACTCAATCTTCAATAATCAATCCTCAATTCTCAATCCTCAATACTCAATCCTCAATCGTCAACCCTCAATACCCAATCCTCAATCTTCAATCCTCAATCCTCAATCCTCAATCCTCAATCCTCAATCATCAATCTTCAATCCCCAATAATCAATCTTCAATCCTCAATCCTCAATCCTCAATCCTGAATCCTCAATTCTCAATCCCCAAACTCCAATCCTCTATACTCAGTCTTCAATCCTCAATCCTCAATCCTCAATCCTCATTCTTCAACCCTCAATACCCAATCCTCAATATTCAATCCTCAATCCTCAATCCTCAATTCTAAATCCTGAATCCTCAATCGTCAGTCCTCAAACCTCAATCGCCAATCCTCAGCCCTCATCCTCAATTCTCAATCCTCAATATTCAATCCTCAATCCTCAATCCTCATGCCTCAATCCTCAATACTCAATCCTCAGTCATCAAACCTCAATCCTGAATCGTCAATCCTGAATTCTCAATCTTCAGACCTCAGACCTGAACAATCAGATGTCAATCCTCAATCCTCAATAGAATATTATCAATTCACAGCTTTCAATACACAATACTCAATCTGCAATCTTCAAATTTCTATCCACAAACATCAATTCTCATCACTCAACCCTCAACACTCAGTCCCCAATCCCCAATCTTCAATCCTCAATCCGCAATCCTCAACCCTCAACACTCAGTCCCCAATCCTCAATCTTCAATCCTCAATCCTCAATCCTCAATCCTCAATCCTCAATCTTCAATCCTCTATACTAAATCCTCAATCCTCAATCCTCAATCCTCAATCCTCATTCTACAATCCTCAATACCCAATCCTCAATCTTCAATCCTCAATCCTCAATCCTCAATTCTCAATCCTCAATCCTCAGTCCTCAGTCCTCAAACCGCAATCCTCAACCCTCAGCCCACATTCTCAGTCCTCAATCCTCAATTCTCAGTCGTCAGCCCTCAAACCTCAATCCTCAACCCTCAGACCTCATCCTCAATCCTCAATTATCAATCCTCAATCCTCAATCTTCAATCCTCAATACTCAATTTTCAATCCTCAATCCTCAGTCCTCAATACTCAACTATCAGTCCTCAATACTCAGTACTCAATCCTCAATCCTCAACCTTCAATCCTCAATACTCAATCTTCAATCCTCAATCCTCAATCCTCAATCCTCAATGCTCAATCCTCCATCCTCAATCCTCAACCCTCAATCTTCAATCCTCAATACTCAATCTGCAACCCTCAATCCTCAGTCCTCAATCCTCAATCCTCATTCTTCAATCCTCAATACCCAATCCTCAATCTTCAAGCCTCAATCCACAATCCTCAATCCTCAATCCTCATTCTTCAATCCTCAACACCCAATCCTCAATGTTCAATCCTCAATCCTCAATTCTCAGACCTCAATCCTCAATCTTCAATCCTCAATACTCAATCTTCAATCCTCAATCCTCAATCCTCAATCCTCAATCCTCATTCTTCAATCCTCAACACCCAATCCTCAATCTTCAATCCTCAATCCTCGATCCTCAATTCTCAATCCTCAATCCTCAATCCTCAGACCTCAAACATCAATACTCAACCCTCAGTCCTCGTCCTCAATCCACAACACTCAATCCTCGATCATCAATCTTCAATCATCAATATTCAATCTTCAATCCTCAATCCTCAATCCTCAATCCTCAATACTCAATCCTCAATACTCGACCATCAGCCCTCAATTCTCAATACTCAATAGAATATCCTGAATTCTCAGGATTCAATACTCAAACCTCAACACTCAACCCTCAACCCTCAATCCTCAATCCTCAATCGTCAATCCTCAATACTCAATCTTCAATCCTCCATTCTCAATCCTCAATCCTCAATCCTCAATCCTCAATCCTCAACCCTCAATCCACAACCGTCAGACTTCAATCCTCAATACCCAATCCTCAGTCTTCAATCTTCAATCCTCAGTCCTCAATTCTCAAACCTCAATCATCAACCCTCAGCCCTCATCCTCAATCCTCAATACTCAATACTCAATACTCAATCTTCAATCCTCAATACTCAATCTTCAATAATCAATCCTCAATTCTCAATCCTCAATACTCAATCCTCAATCGTCGATCCTCAATCCCCAATCCTCAATCTTCAATCCTCAATCCTCAATCCTCAATCCTCAATCCTCAATCTTCAATCCTCAATCTTCAATCATCAATACTCAATCTTCAATCCTCAATCCTCAATCCTCAATCCTCAACCCTCAATCCTCAATAATCAATCCTCAATCCTCAGTCCTCAAACCTCAAACCTCAATCTTCAATCGTCAGGCTTCAATCCTCAATACTCAATCTTCAATCCTCAATCCTCAATCCTCATTCCTCAATCCTCATTTTTCAATCCTCAATACCCAATCCTCAATCTTCAATCCTCAATCCTCAATCCTCAATTCTCAATCCTCAATCCTCAGACCTAAGTCCTCAAATCTCAATCCTCAACCCTCAGCCCTCATCCTCAATCCTCAATCCTCAATCTTCAACCCTCAATCCTCAATCCTCAGTCCTCAAACCTCAATTCAGAATCATCAATCTTCAGACCTCAGATCTCAACAATCAGATGTCAATCCTGAATCCTTAATAGAATATCATCAATTCACAGTTTTCAATACCCAATACTCAATCTGCAATCTTCAAATCTCTATTCATATACATCAATTCTCATCACTCAACGCTCAACACTCAGTCCGCAATCCCCAATCTTCAACCCTCAATCCTCAATACTCAATCCTCAATCCTCAATCGTCAATACTCAATACTCAATCTTCAATCCTCAATCCTCAATCCTCAATCCTCAATCCTCAATCCTCAATCTTCCATCGTCAATACTCAATCTTCAATCCTCAATCCTCAATCCGCAATCCTCAACGCTCAATCCTCAATCTTCAACCCTCAGCCCTCATCCTCAGTTCTCAATCCTCAATCCTCAATCCTCAATCTTCAATCCTCAATACTCAATCTTCAATAATTAATCCTCAATTCTCAATCCTCAATACTCAATCCTCAATCGTCAACCCTCAATACCCAATCCTCAATCTTCAATCCTCAATCCTCAATCCTCAATCCTCAATCCTCAATCCTCAATCTCCAATCCCCAATAATCAATCTTCAATCCTCAATCCTCAATCCTCAATCCTGAATCCTCAATTCTCAATCCCCAAACTCCAATCCTCTAAACTCAGTCTTCAATCCTCAATCCTCAATCCTCAATCCTCATTCTTCAACCCTCAATACCCAATCCTCAATCTTCAATCCTCAATCCTCAATCCTCAATCCTCAATCCTCAATCTTCAATCCTCAATCTTCAATCATCAATACTCAATCTTCAATCCTCAATCCTCAATCCTCAATCCTCAATCCTCAATCCTCAATCCTCAATCCTCAATCTTCAATCATCAACACTCAGTCTTCAATACTCAATCCTCAATCCTCAATCCTCAATCCTCAATCCTCATTCTTCAATCCTCAATATACAATCCTCAACCTTCAATCCTCAATCCTCAATCCTCAATTCTCAATCCTCAATACTCAATCTTCAATCCTCCGTCCTCAATCCTCAATCCTCAATTCTCAATCTTCAATCCTCAATCCTCAGACCTCAAACATCAATACTCAACCCTCAGTCCTCGTCCTCAATCCACAACAATCAATCCTCAATCCTCATTCTTCAATCATCAATATTCAATCTTCAGTCCTCAATCCTCAATCCTCAATCCTCAATCCTCAATCCTCAATGTTGAATCCGCAATACCCAATCCTCAATCTTCAATCCTCAATCCTCAACCCTCAACCCTCAATCCTCAATAATCAATCCTCAATCCTCAGTTCTCAAACCTCAAACCTCAATCTTCAATCCTCAATACTCAATCTTCAATCCTCCGTCCTCAATCCTCAACCCTCAATCCTCAATCCTCAATCGTCAGGCTTCAATCCTCAATACTCAAGCTTCAATCCTCAATCCTCAATCCTCATTCCTCAATCCTCATTCTTCAATCCTCAATACCCAATCCTCAAACTTCAATCCTCAATCCTCAATCCTCAATTCTCAATCCTCAATCCTCAGACCTAAGTCCTCAAATCTCAATCCTCAACCCTCAGCCCTCATCCTCAATCCTCAATCCTCAATCTTCAACCCTCAATCCTCAATCCTCAATACTCAATCTTCAATCCTCAATCCTCAATCCTCAATCCTCAATCCTCAATCGTCATTCTTTAATCCTCAATACTCAATCTTCAATCCTCAATCCTCAATCCTCAATCCTCAATCCTCAATCGTCATTCTTCAATCCTCAATACTCAATCTTCAATCCTCAATCCTCAACCCTCAATCCTCAAACCTCATTCTACAATCCTCAATACCCAATCCTCAAACTTCAATCCTCAATCCTCAATCCTCAATACTCAATCCTCAATCCTCAGTCCGCAGTCCTCAAACCTCAATCTTCAACCCTCAGCCCTCATCCTCAATCCTCAATCCTAAATTCTCAATCCTCAAACCTCAAACCTCAATCCTCAACCGTCAGTCCTCGTCCTCAATCCTCAACCCTCAACCCTCAATCCTCAATAATCAAACCTCAATCCTCAGTCCTCAAACCTCAAACCTCAATCTTCAATCCTCAATACTCAATCTTCAATCCTCCGTCCTCAATCCTCAACCCTCAATCCTCAATCCTCAATCGTCAGGCTTCAATCCTCAATACTCAATCTTCAATCCTCAATCCTCAATCCTCATTCCTCAATCCTCATTCTTCAATCCTCAATACCCAATCCTCTATCTTCAATCCTCAATCCTCAATCCTCAATTCTCAATCCTCAATCCTCAGACCTAAGTCCTCAAATCTCAATCCTCAACCCTCAGCCCTCATCCTCAATCCTCAGTCCTCAATCTTCAACCCTCAATCCTCAATCCTCAGTCCTCAAACCTCAATTCTGAATCCTCAATCTTCAGACCTCAGATCTCAACAATCAGATGTCAATCCTGAATCCTTAATAGAATATCATCAATTCACAGTTTTCAATACCCAATACTCAATCTGCAACCCTCAATCCTCAGTCCTCAATCCTCAATCCTCATTCTTCAATCCTCAATACCCAATCCTCAATCTTCAATCCTCAATCCACAATCCTCAATCCTCAATCCTCATTCTTCAATCCTCAACACCCAATCCTCAATCTTCAATCCTCAATCCTCAATTCTCAGACCTCAATCCTCAATCCTCAATACTCAATACTCAATCTTCAATCCTCAATCCTCAATCCTCAATCATCAATCCTCATTCTTCAATCCTCAACACCCAATCCTCAATCTTCAATCCTCAATCCTCGATCCTCAATTCTCAATCCTCAATCCTCAATCCTCAGACCTCAAACATCAATACTCAACCCTCAGTCCTCGTCCTCAATCCACAACACTCAATCCTCGATCATCAATCTTCAATCATCAATATTCAATCTTCAATCCTCAATCCTCAATCCTCAACACTCAATCCTCAAGACTCGACCATCAGCCCTCAATTCTCAATACTCAATAGAATATCCTGAATTCCCAGGATTCAATACTCAAACCTCAACACTCAACCCTCAACCCTCAATCCTCAATCCTCAATCGTCAATCCTCAATACTCAATCTTCAATCCTCCATTCTCAATCCTCAATCCTCAATCCTCAATCCTCAATCCTCAACCCTCAATCCACAACCGTCAGGCTTCAATCCTCAATACCCAATCCTCAGTCTTCAATCTTCAATCCTCAGTCCTCAATTCTCAAACCTCAATCATCAACCCTCAGCCCTCATCCTCAATCCTCAATACTCAATACTCAATCCTCAATCTTCAATCCTCAATACTCAATCTTCAATAATCAATCCTCAATTCTCAATCCTCAATACTCAATCCTCAATCGTCGATCCTCAATCCCCAATCCTCAATCTTCAATCCTCAATCCTCAATCCTCAATCCTCAATCCTCAATCTTCAATCCTCAATCTTCAATCATCAATACTCAATCTTCAATCCTCAATCCTCAATCCTCAATCCTCAATGCTCAATCCTCAATCCTCAATCCTCAATCTTCAATCATCAACACTCAGTCTTCAATACTCAATCCTCAATCCTCAATCCTCAATCCTCAATCCTCATTCTTCAATCCTCAATATACAATCCTCAATCTTCAATCCTCAATCCTCAATCCTCAATTCTCAATCCTCAATACTCAATCTTCAATCCTCCGTCCTCAATCCTCAATCCTCAATTCTCAATCTTCAATCCTCAATCCTCAGACCTCATACATCAATACTCAACCCTCAGTCCTCGTCCTCAATCCACAACAATCAATCCTCAATCCTCATTCTTCAATCATCAATATTCAATCTTCAGTCCTCAATCCTCAATCCTCAATCCTCAATCCTCAATCCTCAATGTTGAATCCGCAATACCCAATCCTCAATCTTCAATCCTCAATCCTCAATCCTCAACCCTCAATCCTCAATAATCAATCCTCAATCCTCAGTCCTCAAACCACAAACCTCAATCTTCAATCCTCAATACTCAATCTTCAATCCTCCGTCCTCAATCCTCAACACTCAATCCTCAATCCTCAATCGTCAGGCTTCAATCCTCAATACTCAATCTTCAATCCTCAATCCTCAATCCTCAATCCTCAATCCTCAATCCTCAATCCTCAATCTTCTATCCTCAATCCTCAATCCTCAATCCTCAATCCTCAATCGTCATTCTTCAATCCTCAATACTCAATCTTCAATCCTCAATCCTCAATCCTCAATCCTCAAACCACATTCTACAATCCTCAATACCCAATCCTCAATCTTCAATCCTCAATCCTCAATCCTCAATACTCAATCCTCAATCCTCAGTCCTCAGCCCTCAAACCTCAATCCTCAATCCTCAGCCCTCATCCTCAATCCTCAATCCTAAATTCTCAATCCTCAATCCTCAAACCTCAATCCTCAACCGTCATTCCTCGTCCTCAATCCTCAACCCTCAGTCCTCAATCCTCAGTACTCAATCTTCAATCCTCAATACTCAATATTCAATCCTCAATCCTCAATCCTCAGTTCTCAATCCTCAATCTTCAATACTCAATCCTCAGTCCTCAATCCTCAATCCTCATTCTTCAATACTCAATACCCAATCCTCAGTCTTCAATCCTCAATCCTCAATCCTCAAATCTCAATCCCCAATCCTCAGTCCTCAGTCCTCAAACCTCAATCCTCAACCCTCAGCCCTCATCCTCAATCCTCAATCCTAAATTCTCAATCCTCAAACCTCAAACCACAATCCTCAACCGTCAGTCCTCGTCCTCAATCCTCAACCCTCAATCCTCAATCCTCAGTCCTCAATCTTCAATCCTCAATACTCAATATTCAATCCTCAATCCTCAATCCTCAGTCCTCAATCCTCAATCTTCAATACTCTAATCCTCAGTCCTCAATCCTCAATCCACAATCTTCAATCCCCAATAATCAATCTTCAATCCTCAATCCTCAATCCTCAATCCTCAATCCTCAATCGTCAGGCTTCAATCCTCAATACCCAATCCTCAGTCTTCAATCTTCAATCATCAGTCCTCAATTCTCAATCCTCAATCCTCAATCCTCAATTCTCAATCCTCAATCCTCTGTCCTCAGTCCTCAAACCTCAACCCTCAACCCTCAGCCCTCATCCTCAATCCTCAATACTCAATACTCAATCCTCAATCTTCAATCCTCAATACTCAATCTTCAATAATCAATCCTCAATACTCAATCCTCAATACTCAATCCTCAATCGTCGATCCTCAATCCCCAATCCTCAATCTTCAATCCTCAATCCTCAATCCTCAATCCTCAATCCTCAATCTTCAATCCTCAATCTTCAATCCTCAATACTCAATCTTCAATCCTCAATCCTCAATCCTCAATCCTCAATCCTCAATCCTCAATCCTCAATCCTCAATCTTCAATCATCAATACTCAGTCTTCAATACTCAATCCTCAATCCTCAATCCTCAATCCTCAATCCTCATTCTTCAATCCTCAATAAACAATCCTCAATCTTCAATCCTCAATCCTCAATCCTCAATTCTCAATCTTCAATCCTCAATCCTCAGACCTCAGACATCAATACTCAACCCTCAGTCCTCGTCCTCAATCCACAACAATCAAACCTCAATCCTCATTCTTCAATCATCAATATTCAATCTTCAGTCCTCAATCCTCAATCCTCAATCCTCAATCCTCAATCCTCAATCCCCAATGTTGAATCCGCAATACCCAATCCTCAATCTTCAATCCTCAATCCTCAATCCTCAACCCTCAATCCTCAATAATCAATCCTCAATCCTCAGTCCTCAAACCTCAATCCTCAATCTTCAATCCTCAATACTCAATCTTCAATCCTCCGTCCTCAATCCTCAACACTCAATCCTCAATCCTCAATCGTCAGGCTTCAATCCTCAATACTCAATCTTCAATCTTCAATCCTCAATCCTCATTCCTCAATCCTCATTATTCAATCCTCAATACCCAATCCTCAATCTTCAATCCTCAATCCTCAATCCTCAATTCTCAATCCTCAATCCTCAGCCCTAAGTCCTCAAATCTCATTCCTCAACCCTCAGCCCTCATCCTCAATCCTCAATCCTCAATCTTCAACCCTCAATCCTCAATCCTCGAGCCTCAACCCTCAATCCTCAATCCTCATGCCTCAATCCTCAATCCTCAATCCTCAGTCATCAAACATCAATCCTGAATCCTCAATCCTGAATCCTCAATCTTCACCCCTCAGACCGGAACAATCAGATGTCAATCCTCAATCCTCAATAGAATATCATCATTTCACAGTTTTCAATACTCAACACTCAATCTTCAATCCTCAATCCTCAATCCTCAATCCTCAATCCTCAATCGTCATTCTGCAATCCTCAATACCCAATCTTCAATCCTCTATCCTCAATCCTCAATCCTCAAACCTCATTCTACAATCCTCAATACCCAATCCTCAAACTTCAATCCTCAATCCTCAATCCTCAATACTCAATCCTCAATCCTAAATTCTCAATCCTCAAACCTCAAACCTCAATCCTCAACCGTCAGTCCTCGTCCTCAATCCTCAACCCTCAATCCTCAATCCTCAGTCCTCAATCTTCAATCCTCAATACTCAATATTCAATCCTCAATCCTCAATCCTCAGTCCTCAATCCTCAATCTTCAATCCTCAATCCTCAGTCCTCAATCCTCAATCCTCATTCTTCAATACTCAATACCCAATCCTCAGTCTTCAATCCTCAATCCTCAATCCTCAAATCTCAATCCCAAATCCTCAGTCCTCAGTCCTCAAACCTCAATCCTCAACCCTCAGGCCTCATCCTCAATTCTCAATCCTCAATCCTCAATCCTCAACCTTCAATCCTCAATACTCAATCTTCAATAATCAATCCTCAATTCTCAATCCTCAATACTCAATCCTCAATCGTCAACCCTCAATACCCAATCCTCAATCTTCAATCCTCAATCCTCAATCCTCAATCCTCAATCCTCAATCCTCAATCTTCAATCCCCAATAATCAATCTTCAATCCTCAATACTCAATCCTCAATCCTGAATCCTCAATTCTCAATCCCCAAACTCCAATCCTCTATACTCAGTCTTCAATCCTCAATCCTCAATCCTCAATCCTCATTCTTCATCCCTCAATACCCAATCCTCAATCTTCAATCCTCAATCCTCAATCCTCAATTCTCTATCCTGAATCCTCAATCCTCAGTCCTCAAACCTCAATCGCCAATCCTCAGCCCTCATCCTCAATTCTCAGTCCTCAATCTTCAATCCTCAATCCTCAATCCTCATTCCTCAATCCTCAATACTCAATCCTCAGTCATCAAACCTCAATCCTGAATCGTCAATCCTGTATTCTCAATCTTCAGACCTCAGACCTGAACAATCAGATGTCAGTCCTCAATCCTCAATAGAATATTATCAATTCACAGTTTTCAATACACAATACTCAATCTGCAATCTTCAAATTTCTATCCACAAACATCAATTCTCATCACTCAACCCTCAACACTCAGTCCCCAATCCTCAATCTTCAATCCTCAATCCGCAATCCTCAACCCTCAACACTCAGTCCCGAATCCTCAATCTTCAATCCTCAATCCTCAATCCTCAATCCTCAATCATCAATCCTCAATACTAAATCCTCAATCCTCAATCCTCAATCCTCAATCCTCAATCCTCAATCCTCAATCCTCATTCTACAATCCTCAATACCCAATCCTCAATCTTCAATCCTCAATCCTCAATCCTCAATTCTCAATCCTCAATCCTCAGTCCTCAGTCCTCAAACCGCAATCCTCAACCCTCAGCCCACATTCTCCGTCCTCAATCCTCAATTCTCAGTCCTCAGCCTCAAACCTCAATCCTCAACACTCAGACCTCATCCTCAATCCTCAATTATCAATCCTCAATACTCAATCTTCAATCCTCAATACTCAATCTTCAATCCTCAATCCTCAGTCCTCAATACTCAACTATCAGTCCTCAATTCTCAGTACTCAATCCTCAATCCTCAGTCTTCAATCCTCAATACTCAATCTTCAATCCTCAATCCTCAATCCTCAATCCTCAATGCGCAATCCTCAATCCTCAATCCTCAACCCTCAATCTTCAATCCTCAATACTCAATCTTCAATCCTCAATCCTCAATCCTCAATCCTCAATCCTCATTCTTCAATCCTCAACACCCAATCCTCAATCTTCAATCCTCAATCCTCGATCCTCAATTCTCAATCCTCAATCCTCAATCCTCAGACCTCAAACATCAATACTCAACCCTCAGTCCTCGTCCTCAATCCACAACACTCAATCCTCGATCATCAATCTTCAATCATCAATATTCAATCTTCAATCCTCAATCCTCAATCCTCAATACTCGACCATCAGCCCTCAATTCTCAATACTCAATAGAATATCCTGAATTCTCAGGATTCAATACTCAAACCTCAACACTCAACCCTCAACCCTCAATCCCCAATCCTCAATCCTAAATCGTCAATCCTCAATACTCAATCTTCAATCCTCCATTCTCAATCCTCAATCCTCAATCCTCAAATCTCAATCCCAAATCCTCAGTCCTCAGTCCTCAAACCTCAATCCTCAACCCTCAGGCCTCATCCTCAATTCTCAATCCTCAATCCTCAATCCTCAATCTTCAATCCTCAATACTCAATCTTCAATAATCAATCCTCAATTCTCAATCCTCAATACTCAATCCTCAATCGTCAACCCTCAATACCGAATCCTCAATCCTCAATCCTCAATCCTCAATCCGCAATCCTCAATCCTCAATCCTCAATCTTCAATCCCCAATAATCAATCTTCAATCCTCAATCCTCAATCCTCAATCCTGAATCCTCAATTCTCAATCCCCAAACTCCAATCCTCTATACTCAGTCTTCAATCCTCAATCCTCAATCCTCAATCCTCAATCCTCATTCTTCAACCCTCAATACCCAATCCTCAATCTTCAATCCTCAATCCTCAATCCTCAATTCTCAATCCTGAATCCTCAATCCTCAGTCCTCAAACCTCAATCGCCAATCCTCAGCCCTCATCCTCAATTCTCAGTCCTCAATCTTCAATCCTCAATCCTCAATCCTCATGCCTCAATCCTCAATACTCAATCCTCAGTCATCAAACCTCAATCCTGAATCGTCAATCCTGAATTCTCAATCTTCAGACCTCAGACCTGAACAATCAGATGTCAATCCTCAATCCTCAATAGAATATTATCAATTCACAGTTTTCAATACACAATACTCTATCTGCAATCTTCAAATTTCTATCCACAAACATCAATTCTCATCACTCAACCCTCAACACTCAGTCCCCAATCGTCAATCTTCAATCCTCAATCCGCAATCCTCAACCCTCAACACTCAGTCCCGAATCCTCAATCTTCAATCCTCAATCCTCAATCCTCAATCCTCAATCCTCAATCCTCAATCTTCAATACTCTATACTAAATCCTCAATCCTCAATCCTCAATCCTCAATCCTCAATACTCAATCCTCAATCCTCATTCTACAATCCTCAATACCCAATCCTCAATCTTCAATCCTCAATCCTCAATCCTCAATTCTCAATCCTCAATCCTCAGTCCTCAGTCCTCAAACCGCAATCCTCAACCCTCAGCCCACATTCTCAGTCCTCAATCCTCAATTCTCAGTCCTCAGCCCTCAAACCTCAAACCTCAACCCTCAGACCTCATCCTCAATCCTCAATTATCAATCCTCAGTCCTCAATCTTCAATCCTCAATACTCAATCTTCAATCCTCAATCCTCAGTCCTCAATACTCAACTATCAGTCCTCAATTCTCAGTACTCAATCCTCAATCCTCAGTCTTCAATCCTCAATACTCAATCTTCAATCCTCAATCCTCAATCCCCAATCCTCAATGCTCAATCCTCAATCCTCAATCCTCAACCCTCAATCTTCAATCCTCAATACTCAATCCCCAATCCTCAATCTTCAATCCTCAATCCTCAATCCTCAATCCTCAATCCTCAATCTTCAGTCCTCAATCTTCAATCATCAATACTCAATCTTCAATCCTCAATCCTCAATCCTCAATCCTCAATCCTCAATCCTCAATCCTCAACCTTCAATCATCAACACTCAGTCTTCAATACTCAATCCTCAATCCTCAATCCTCAATCCTCAATCCTCATTCTTCAATCCTCAACACACAATCCTCAACCTTCAATCCTCAATCCTCAATCCTCAATTCTCAATCCTCAATACTCAATCTACAATCCTCCGTCCTCAATCCTCAATCCTCAATTCTCAATCTTCAATCCTCAATCCTCAGACCTCAAACATCCATACTCAACCCTCAGTCCTCGTCCTCAATCCACAACAATCAATCCTCAATCCTCATTCTTCAATCATCAATATTCAATCTTCAGTCCTCAATCCTCAATCCTCAATCCTCAATCCTCAATCCTCAATGTTGAATCCGCAATACCCAATCCTCAATCTTCAATCCTCAATCCTCAATCCTCAACCCACAATCCTCAATAATCAATCCTCAATCCTCAGTCCTCAAACCTCAAACCTCAATCTTCAATCCTCAATACTCAATCTTCAATCCTCCGTCCTCAATCCTCAACCCTCAATCCTCAATCCTCAATCGTCAGGCTTCAATCCTCAATACTCAACCTTCAATCCTCAATGCTCAATCCTCATTCCTCAATCCTCATTCTTCAATCCTCAATACCCAATCCTCAATCTTCAGTCCTCAATCCTCAATCCTCAATTCTCAATCCTCAATCCTCAGACCTAAGTCCTCGAATCTCAATCCTCAACCCTCAGCCCTCATCCTCAACCCTCAATCCTCAATCTTCAACCCTCAATCCTCAATCCTCAAGCCTCAAACCTCAATCCTCAATCCTCAATCCTCAATCCTCAAACCTCATTCTACAAACCTCAATACCCAATCCTCAATCTTCAATCCTCAATCCTCAATCCTCAATACTCAATCCTCAATCCTCAGTCCTCAGTCCTCAGTCCTCAAACCTCAATCCTCAACCCTCAGCCCTCATCCTCAATCCTCAATCCTAAATTCTCAATCCTCAAACCTCAAACCTCAATCCTCAACCGTCAGTCCTCGTCCTCAACCCTCAACCCTCAATCCTCAATCCTCAGTCCTCAATCTTCAATCCTCAATACTCAGTATTCAATCCTGAATCCTCAATCCTCAGTCCTCAATCCTCAATCTTCAATCCTCAATCCTCAGTCCTCATTCCTCAATCATCATTCTTCAATACTCAATACCCAATGCTCAGTCTTCAATCCTCAATCCTCAATCATCAAATCTCAATCCCCAATCCTCAGTCCTCAGTCCTCAATCCTCAATCCTCAACCCTCAGCCCTCATCCTCAATTCTCAATCCTCAATCCTCAATCCTCAATCATCAATCCTCAATACACAATCTTCAATAATCAATCCTCAATTCTCAATCCTCAATCCTCAATCCTCAATCTTCAATCCTCAATCCTCAATCCTCAATACTCAATCCTCAATCCTCAGTCCTCAGCCCTCAAACCTCAATCCTCAACCCTCAGCCCTCATCCTCAATCCTCAATACTAAATTCTCAATCCTCAAACCTCAAACCTCAATCCTCAACCGTCAGTCCTCGTGCTCAATCCTCAACCCTCAATACTCAATCCTCAGTCCTCAATCTTCAATCCTCAATACTCAATATTCAATCCTCAATCCTCAATCCTCAGTCCTCAATCCTCAATCTTCAATCCTCAATCCTCAGTCCTCAATCCTCAATCCTCATTCTTCAATACTCAATACCCAATCCTCAGTCTTCAATCCTCAATCCTCAATCATCAAATCTCAATCCCCAATCCTCAGTCCTCAGTCCTCAAACCTCAATCATCAGCCCTCAGCCCTCATCCTCAATTCTCAATCCTCAATCCTCAATCCTCAATCTTCAATCCTCAATACTCAATCTTCAATAAACAATCCTCAATTCTCAATCCTCAATACTCAATCCTCAATCGTCAACCCTCAATCCCCAATCCTCAATCTTCAATCCTCAATCCTCAATCCTCAACCCTCAATCCTCAATCTTCAATCCCCAATAATCAATCTTCAATCCTCAATCCTCAATCCTCAATCCTGAATCCTCAATTCTCAATCCCCAAACTCCAATCCTCTATACTCAGTCTTCAATCCTCAATCCTCAATCCTCAATCCTCATTCTTCAACCCTCAATACCCAATCCTCAATCTTCAATCCTCAATCCTCAATCCTCAATTCTCAATCCTCAATCCTCAATCCTCAGTCCTCCAACCTCAATCGCCAATCCTCAGCCCTCATCCTCAATCCTCAATCCTAAATAATCAATCCTCAAACCTCAAACTTCAATCCTCAACTGTCAGTCCTCGTCCTCAATCCTCAACCCTCAATCCTCAATCCTCAGTCCTCAATCTTCAATCCTCAATACTCAATATTCAATCCTCAATCCTCAATCCTCAGTCCTCAATCCTCAATCTTCAATCCTCAATCCTCAGTCCTCAATCCTCAATCCTCATTCTTCAATACTCAATACCCAATCCTCAGTCTTCAATCCTCAATCCTCAATCCTCAAATCTCAATCCCCAAACCTCAGTCCTCAGTTCTCAAACCTCAATCCTCAACCCTCAGCCCTCATCCTCAATTCTCAATCCTCAATCATCAATCCTCAATCTTCAATCCTCAATCCTCAATCCTCAATTCTCAATCCTCAACCCTCATTCTTCAATTCTCAATACCCAATCCTCAATTTTCTATACTCAATCCTCAATCCTCAATTCTCAATCCTCAATCCTCAGCCCTATGTCCTCAAATCTCAATCCTCAACCCTCAGCACTCATCCTCAATCCTCAATCCTCAATCTTCAACCCTCAATCCTCAATCCTCAAGCCTCAACCCTCAATCCTCAATCATCAGTCCTCAAACCTCAATTCTGAATCCTCAATCTTCAGACCTCAGATCTCAACAATCAGATGTCAATCCTGAATCCTTAATAGAATATCATCAATTCACAGTTTTCAATACCCAATACTCAATCTGCAATCTTCAAATCTCTATTCACGTACATCAATTCTCATCACTCAACCCTCAACACTCAGTCCGCAATCCTCAATCTTCAACCCTCAATCCTCAATACTCAATCCTCAATCCTCAATCGTCAATACTCAATACTGAATCTTCAATCCTCAATCCTCAATCCCTAATCCTCAATCCTCAATCCTCAACCTTCCATCGTCAATACTCAATCTTCAATCCTCAATCCTCAATCCGCAATCCTCAATGCTCAATCCTCAATCCTCAATCCTCAAACCTCAATCTTCAGTCCTCAATACTCAATCTGCAATCCTCAATACTCAATCGTCAATCCTCAATCCTCAATCGTCGATCCTCAACCGTCAGTCCTCGTCCTCAATCCTCAACCCTCAATCCTCAATCCTCAGTCCTCAATCTTCAATCCTCAATACTCAGTATTCAATCCTCAATCCTCAGTCCTCAGTCCTCAAACCGCAATCCTCAACCCTCAGCCCACATTCTCAGTCCTCAATCCTCAATTCTCAGCCCTCAGCCCTCAAACCTCAATCCTCAACCCTCAGACCTCATCCTCAATCCTCAATTATCAATCCTCAATCCTCAATCTTCAATCCTCAATACTCACTCTTCAATCCTCAATCCTCAGTCCTCAATACTCAACTATCAGTCCTCAATTCTCAGTACTCAATCCTCAATCCTCAGTCTTCAATCCTCAATACTCAATCTTCAATCCTCAATCCTCAATCCTCAATCCTCAATGCTCAATCCTCAATCCTCAATCCTCAACCCTCAATCTTCAATCCTCAATACTCAATCTGCAACCCTCAATCCTCAGTCCTCAATCCTCAATCCTCATTCTTCAATCCTCAATACCCAATCCTCAATCTTCAATCCTCAATCCACAATCCTCAATCCTCAATCCTCATTCTTCAATCCTCAACACCCAATCCTCAATCTTCAATCCTCAATCCTCAATTCTCAGACCTCAATCCTCAATCTTCAATCCTCAATACTCAATTTTCAATCCTCAATCCTCAATCCTCAATCCTCAATCCTCAATCCTCATTCTTCAATCCTCAACACCCAATCCTCAATCTTCAATCCTCAATCCTCGATCCTCAATTCTCAATCCTCAATCCTCAATCCTCAGACCTCAAACATCAATACTCAACACTCAGTCCTCGTCCTCAATCCACAACACTCAATCCTCGATCATCAATCTTCAATCATCAATATTCAATCTTCAATCCTCAATCCTCGATCCTCAATACTCAATCCTCAATACTCGACCATCAGCCCTCAATTCTCAATACTCAATAGAATATCCTGAATTCTCAGGATTCAATACTCAAACCTCAACGCTCAACCCTCAACCCTCAATGCTCAATCCCCAATCCTCAATCGCCAATCCTCAATACTCAATCTTCAATCCTCCATTCTCAATCCTCAATCCTCAATCCTCAATCCTCAATCCTCAACCCTCAATCCACAATCGTCAGGCTTCAATCCTCAATACCCAATCCTCAGTCTTCAATCTTCAATCCTCAGTCCTCAATTCTCAATCCTCAATCCTCAATCCTCAATTCTCAATCCTCAATCCTCTGTCCTCAGTCCTCAAACCTCAACACTCAACCCTCAGCCCTCATCCTCAATCCTCAATTCTCAATACTCAATCCTCAATCTTCAATCCTCAATACTCAATCTTCAATAATCAATCCTCAATCCTCAATCCTCAATACTCAATCCTCAATCGTCGATCCTCAATCCCCAATCCTCAATCTTCAATCCTCAATCCTCAATCCTCAATCCTCAATCCTCAATCTTCAATCCCCAATCTTCAATCATCTATACTCAATCTTCAATCCGCAATCCTCAATCCTCAATCCTCAATCCTCAATCCTCAATCCTCAATCTTCAATCATCAACACTCAGTCTTCAATACTCAATCCTCAATCCTCAATCCTCAATCCTCAATCCTCATTCTACAAACCTCAATACCCAATCCTCAATCTTCAATCCTCAATCCTCAATCCTCAATACTCAATCCTCAATCCTCAGTCCTCAGTCCTCAAACCTCAATCCTCAACCCTCAGCCCTCATCCTCAATCCTCAATCCTAAATTCTCAATCCTCAAACCTCAAACCTCAATCCTCAACCGTCAGTCCTCGTCCTCAATCCTCAACCCTCAATCCTCAATCCTCAGTCCTCAATCTTCAATCCTCAATACTCAGTATTCAATCCTGAATCCTCAATCCTCAGTCCTCAATCCTCAATCTTCAATCCTCAATCCTCAGTCCTCATTCCTCAATCATCATTCTTCAATACTCAATACCCAATGCTCAGTCTTCAATCCTCAATCCTCAATCATCAAATCTCAATCCCCAATCCTCAGTCCTCAGTCCTCAATCCTCAATCCTCAACCCTCAGCCCTCATCCTCAATTCTCAATCCTCAATCCTCAATCCTCAATCTTCAATCCTCAATACTCAATCTTCAATAATCAATCCTCAATTCTCAATCCTCAATCCTCAATCCTCAATCTTCAATCCTCAATCCTCAATCCTCAATACTCAATCCTCAATCCTCAGTCCTCAGCCCTCAAACCTCAATCCTCAACCCTCAGCCCTCATCCTCAATCCTCAAACCTAAATTCTCAATCCTCAAACCTCAAACCTCAATCCTCAACCGTCAGTCCTCGTGCTCAATCCTCAACCCTCAATCCTCAATCCTCAGTCCTCTATCTTCAATCCTCAATACTCAATATTCAATCCTCAATCCTCAATCCTCAGTCCTCAATCCTCAATCTTCAATCCTCAATCCTCAGTCCTCAATCCTCAAACCTCATTCTTCAATCCTCAATCCTCGATCCTCAATTCTCAATCCTCAATCCTCAATCCTCAGACCTCAAACATCAATACTCAACCCTCAGTCCTCGTCCTCAATCCACAACACTCAATCCTCGATCATCAATCTTCAATCACCAATATTCAATCTTCAATCCTCAATCCTCAATCCTCAATACTCAATCCTCAATACTCGACCATCAGCCCTCAATTCTCAATACTCAATAGAATATCCTGAATTCTCAGGATTCAATACTCAAACCTCAACACTCAACCCTCAACCCTCAATCCCCAATCCTCAATCCTAAATCGTCAATCCTCAATACTCAATCTTCAATCCTCCATTCTCAATCCTCAATCCTCAATCCTCAAATCTCAATCCCAAATCCTCAGTCCTCAGTCCTCAAACCTCAATCCTCAACCCTCAGGCCTCATCCTCAATTCTCAATCCTCAATCCTCAATCCTCAATCTTCAATCCTCAATACTCAATCTTCAATAATCAATCCTCAATTCTCAATCCTCAATACTCAATCCTCAATCGTCAACCCTCAATACCCAATCCTCAATCCTCAATCCTCAATCCTCAATCCGCAATCCTCAATCCTCAATCCTCAATCTTCAATCCCCAATAATCAATCTTCAATCCTCAATCCTCAATCCTCAATCCTGAATCCTCAATTCTCAATCCCCAAACTCCAATCCTCTATACTCAATCTTCAATCCTCAATCCTCAATCCTCAATCCTCAATCCTCAATCCTCAATCCTCAACCTTCAATCATCAACACTCAGTCTTCAATACTCAATCCTCAATCCTCAATCCTCAATCCTCAATCCTCATTCTTCAATCCTCAACACACAATCCTCAACCTTCAATCCTCAATCCTCAATCCTCAATTCTCAATCCTCAATACTCAATCTACAATCCTCCGTCCTCAATCCTCAATCCTCAATTCTCAATCTTCAATCCTCAATCCTCAGACCTCAAACATCCATACTCAACCCTCAGTCCTCGTCCTCAATCCACAACAATCAATCCTCAATCCTCATTCTTCAATCATCAATATTCAATCTTCAGTCCTCAATCCTCAATCCTCAATCCTCAATCCTCAATCCTCAATGTTGAATCCGCAATACCCAATCCTCAATCTTCAATCCTCAATCCTCAATCCTCAACCCACAATCCTCAATAATCAATCCTCAATCCTCAGTCCTCAAACCTCAAACCTCAATCTTCAATCCTCAATACTCAATCTTCAATCCTCCGTCCTCAATCCTCAACCCTCAATCCTCAATCCTCAATCGTCAGGCTTCAATCCTCAATACTCAACCTTCAATCCTCAATGCTCAATCCTCATTCCTCAATCCTCATTCTTCAATCCTCAATACCCAATCCTCAATCTTCAATCCTCAATCCTCAATCCTCAATTCTCAATCCTCAATCCTCAGACCTAAGTCCTCGAATCTCAATCCTCAACCCTCAGCCCTCATCCTCAACCCTCAATCCTCAATCTTCAACCCTCAATCCTCAATCCTCAAGCCTCAAACCTCAATCCTCAATCCTCAGTCCTCAAACCTCAATATTGAATCCTCAACCTTCAGACCACAGATCTCAACAATCAGATGTCAATCCTGAATCCTTAATAGAATATCATCAATTCACAGTTTTCAATACCCAATACTCAATCTGCAATCTTCAAATCTCTATTCACATACATCAATTCTCATCACTCAACCCTCAACACTCAGTCCGCAATCCTCAATCTTCAACCCTCAATCCTCAATACTCAATCCTCAATCCTCAATCGTCAATCCTCAATACTCAATCTTCAATCCTCAATCCTCACTCCTCAATCCTCAAACCTCATTCTACAAACCTCAATACCCAATCCTCAATCTTCAATCCTCAATCCTCAATCCTCAATACTCAATCCTCAATCCTCAGTCCTCAGTCCTCAAACCTCAATCCTCAACCCTCAGCCCTCATCCTCAATCCTCAATCCTAAATTCTCAATCCTCAAACCTCAAACCTCAATCCTCAACCGTCAGTCCTCGTCCTCAACCCTCAACCCTCAATCCTCAATCCTCAGTCCTCAATCTTCAATCCTCAATACTCAGTATTCAATCCTGAATCCTCAATCCTCAGTCCTCAATCCTCAATCTTCAATCCTCAATCCTCAGTCCTCATTCCTCAATCATCATTCTTCAATACTCAATACCCAATGCTCAGTCTTCAATCCTCAATCCTCAATCATCAAATCTCAATCCCCAATCCTCAGTCCTCAGTCCTCAATCCTCAATCCTCAACCCTCAGCCCTCATCCTCAATTCTCAATCCTCAATCCTCAATCCTCAATCTTCAATCCTCAATACACAATCTTCAATAATCAATCCTCAATTCTCAATCCTCAATCCTCAATCCTCAATCTTCAATCCTCAATCCTCAATCCTCAATACTCAATCCTCAATCCTCAGTCCTCAGCCCTCAAACCTCAATCCTCAACCCTCAGCCCTCATCCTCAATCCTCAATACTAAATTCTCAATCCTCAAACCTCAAACCTCAATCCTCAACCGTCAGTCCTCGTGCTCAATCCTCAACCCTCAATACTCAATCCTCAGTCCTCAATCTTCAATCCTCAATACTCAATATTCAATCCTCAATCCTCAATCCTCAGTCCTCAATCCTCAATCTTCAATCCTCAATCCTCAGTCCTCAATCCTCAATCCTCATTCTTCAATACTCAATACCCAATCCTCAGTCTTCAATCCTCAATCCTCAATCATCAAATCTCAATCCCCAATCCTCAGTCCTCAGTCCTCAAACCTCAATCCTCAGCCCTCAGCCCTCATCCTCAATTCTCAATCCTCAATCCTCAATCCTCAATCTTCAATCCTCAATACTCAATCTTCAATAAACAATCCTCAATTCTCAATCCTCAATACTCAATCCTCAATCGTCAACCCTCAATCCCCAATCCTCAATCTTCAATCCTCAATCCTCAATCCTCAACCCTCAATCCTCAATCTTCAATCCCCAATAATCAATCTTCAATCCTAAATCCTCAATCCTCAATCCTGAATCCTCAATTCTCAATCCCCAAACTCCAATCCTCTATACTCAGTCTTCAATCCTCAATCCTCAATCCTCAATCCTCATCCTTCAACCCTCAATACCCAATCCTCAATCTTCAATCCTCAATCCTCAATCCTCAATTCTCAATCCTCAATCCTCAATCCTCAGTCCTCCAACCTCAATCGCCAATCCTCAGCCCTCATCCTCAATCCTCAATCCTAAATAATCAATCCTCAAACCTCAAACTTCAATCCTCAACTGTCAGTCCTCGTCCTCAATCCTCAACCCTCAATCCTCAATCCTCAGTCCTCAATCTTCAATCCTCAATACTCAATATTCAATCCTCAATCCTCAATCCTCAGTCCTCAATCCTCAATCTTCAATCCTCAATCCTCAGTCCTCAATCCTCAATCCTCATTCTTCAATACTCAATACCCAATCCTCAGTCTTCAATCCTCAATCCTCAATCCTCAAATCTCAATCCCCAATCCTCAGTCCTCAGTTCTCAAACCTCAATCCTCAACCCTCAGCCCTCATCCTCAATTCTCAATCCTCAATCATCAATCCTCAATCTTCAATCCTCAATCCTCAATCCTCAATTCTCAATCCTCAACCCTCATTCTTCAATCCTCAATACCCAATCCTCAATTTTCTATCCTCAATCCTCAATCCTCAATTCTCAATCCTCAATCCTCAGCCCTATGTCCTCAAATCTCAATCCTCAACCCTCAGCACTCATCCTCAATCCTCAATCCTCAATCTTCAACCCTCAATCCTCAATCCTCAAGCCTCAACCCTCAATCCTCAATCATCAGTCCTCAAACCTCAATTCTGAATCCTCAATCTTCAGACCTCAGATCTCAACAATCAGATGTCAATCCTGAATCCTTAATAGAATATCATCAATTCACAGTTTTCAATACCCAATACTCAATCTGCAATCTTCAAATCTCTATTCACGTACATCAATTCTCATCACTCAACCCTCAACACTCAGTCCGCAATCCTCAATCTTCAACCCTCAATCCTCAATACTCAATCCTCAATCCTCAATCGTCAATACTCAATACTGAATCTTCAATCCTCAATCCTCAATCCCTAATCCTCAATCCTCAATCCTCAACCTTCCATCGTCAATACTCAATCTTCAATCCTCAATCCTCAATCCGCAATCCTCAATGCTCAATCCTCAATCCTCAATCCTCAAACCTCAATCTTCAGTCCTCAATACTCAATCTGCAATCCTCAATACTCAATCGTCAATCCTCAATCCTCAATCGTCGATCCTCAACCGTCAGTCCTCGTCCTCAATCCTCAACCCTCAATCCTCAATCCTCAGTCCTCAATCTTCAATCCTCAATAATCAGTATTCAATCCTCAATCCTCAGTCCTCAGTCCTCAAACCGCAATCCTCAACCCTCAGCCCACATTCTCAGTCCTCAATCCTCAATTCTCAGCCCTCAGCCCTCAAACCTCAATCCTCAACCCTCAGACCTCATCCTCAATCCTCAATTATCAATCCTCAATCCTCAATCTTCAATCCTCAATACTCACTCTTCAATCCTCAATCCTCAGTCCTCAATACTCAACTATCAGTCCTCAATTCTCAGTACTCAATCCTCAATCCTCAGTCTTCAATCCTCAATACTCAATCTTCAATCCTCAATCCTCAATCCTCAATCCTCAATGCTCAATCCTCAATCCTCAATCCTCAACCCTCAATCTTCAATCCTCAATACTCAATCTGCAACCCTCAATCCTCAGTCCTCAATCCTCAATCCTCATTCTTCAATCCTCAATACCCAATCCTCAATCTTCAATCCTCAATCCACAATCCTCAATCCTCAATCCTCATTCTTCAATCCTCAACACCCAATCCTCAATCTTCAATCCTCAATCCTCAATTCTCAGACCTCAATCCTCAATCTTCAATCCTCAATACTCAATCTTCAATCCTCAATCCTCAATCCTCAATCCTCAATCCTCAATCCTCATTCTTCAATCCTCAACACCCAATCCTCAATCTTCAATCCTCAATCCTCGATCCTCAATTCTCAATCCTCAATCCTCAATCCTCAGACCTCAAACATCAATACTCAACACTCAGTCCTCGTCCTCAATCCACAACACTCAATCCTCGATCATCAATCTTCAATCATCAATATTCAATCTTCAATCCTCAATCCTCGATCCTCAATACTCAATCCTCAATACTCGACCATCAGCCCTCAATTCTCAATACTCAATAGAATATCCTGAATTCTCAGGATTCAATACTCAAACCTCAACGCTCAACCCTCAACCCTCAATGCTCAATCCCCAATCCTCAATCGCCAATCCTCAATACTCAATCTTCAATCCTCCATTCTCAATCCTCAATCCTCAATCCTCAATCCTCAATCCTCAACCCTCAATCCACAATCGTCAGGCTTCAATCCTCAATACCCAATCCTCAGTCTTCAATCTTCAATCCTCAGTCCTCAATTCTCAATCCTCAATCCTCAATCCTTAATTCTCAATCCTCAATCCTCTGTCCTCAGTCCTCAAACCTCAACACTCAACCCTCAGCCCTCATCCTCAATCCTCAATTCTCAATACTCAATCCTCAATCTTCAATCCTCAATACTCAATCTTCAATAATCAATCCTCAATCCTCAATCCTCAATACTCAATCCTCAATCGTCGATCCTCAATCCCCAATCCTCAATCTTCAATCCTCAATCCTCAATCCTCAATCCTCAATCCTCAATCTTCAATCCTCAATCTTCAATCATCTATACTCAATCTTCAATCCGCAATCCTCAATCCTCAATCCTCAATCCTCAATCCTCAATCCTCAATCCTCAATCTTCAATCATCAACACTCAGTCTTCAATACTCAATCCTCAATCCTCAATCCTCAATCCTCAATCCTCATTCTACAAACCTCAATACCCAATCCTCAATCTTCAATCCTCAATCCTCAATCCTCAATACTCAATCCTCAATCCTCAGTCCTCAGTCCTCAAACCTCAATCCTCAACCCTCAGCCCTCATCCTCAATCCTCAATCCTAAATTCTCAATCCTCAAACCTCAAACCTCAATCCTCAACCGTCAGTCCTCGTCCTCAATCCTCAACCCTCAATCCTCAATCCTCAGTCCTCAATCTTCAATCCTCAATACTCAGTATTCAATCCTGAATCCTCAATCCTCAGTCCTCAATCCTCAATCTTCAATCCTCAATCCTCAGTCCTCATTCCTCAATCATCATTCTTCAATACTCAATACCCAATGCTCAGTCTTCAATCCTCAATCCTCAATCATCAAATCTCAATCCCCAATCCTCAGTCCTCAGTCCTCAATCCTCAATCCTCAACCCTCAGCCCTCATCCTCAATTCTCAATCCTCAATCCTCAATCCTCAATCTTCAATCCTCAATACTCAATCTTCAATAATCAATCCTCAATTCTCAATCCTCAATCCTCAATCCTCAATCTTCAATCCTCAATCCTCAATCCTCAATACTCAATCCTCAATCCTCAGTCCTCAGCCCTCAAACCTCAATCCTCAACCCTCAGCCCTCATCCTCAATCCTCAAACCTAAATTCTCAATCCTCAAACCTCAAACCTCAATCCTCAACCGTCAGTCCTCGTGCTCAATCCTCAACCCTCAATCCTCAATCCTCAGTCCTCTATCTTCAATCCTCAATACTCAATATTCAATCCTCAATCCTCAATCCTCAGTCCTCAATCCTCAATCTTCAATCCTCAATCCTCAGTCCTCAATCCTCAAACCTCATTCTTCAATACTCAATACCCAATCCTCAGTCTTCAATCCTCAATCCTCAATCCTCAAATCTCAATCCCCAATCCTCAGTCCTCAGTTCTCAAACCTCAATCCTCAACCCTCAGCCCTCATCCTCAATTCTCAATCCTCAATCATCAATCCTCAATCTTCAATCCTCAATCCTCAATCCTCAATTCTCAATCCTCAACCCTCATTCTTCAATCCTCAATACCCAATCCTCAATTTTCTATCCTCAATCCTCAATCCTCAATTCTCAATCCTCAATCCTCAGCCCTATGTCCTCAAATCTCAATCCTCAACCCTCAGCACTCATTATCAATCCTCAATCCTCAATCTTCAACCCTCAATCCTCAATCCTCAAGCCTCAACCCTCAATCCTCAATCATCAGTCCTCAAACCTCAATTCTGAATCCTCAATCTTCAGACCTCAGATCTCAACAATCAGATGTCAATCCTGAATCCTTAATAGAATATCATCAATTCACAGTTTTCAATACCCAATACTCAATCTGCAATCTTCAAATCTCTATTCACATACATCAATTCTCATCACTCAACCCTCAACACTCAGTCCGCAATCCTCAATCTTCAACCCTCAATCCTCAATACTCAATCCTCAATCCTCAATCGTCAATACTCAATACTGAATCTTCAATCCTCAATCCTCAATCCCTAATCCTCAATCCTCAATCCTCAACCTTCCATCGTCAATACTCAATCTTCAATCCTCAATCCTCAATCCGCAATCCTCAATGCTCAATCCTCAATCCTCAATCCTCAAACCTCAGTCTTCAGTCCTCAATACTCAATCTGCAATCCTCAATACTCAATCGTCAATCCTCAATCCTCAATCGTCGATCCTCAACCGTCAGTCCTCGTCCTCAATCCTCAACCCTCAATCATCAATCCTCAGTCCTCAATCTTCAATCCTCAATACTCAGTATTCAATCCTCAATCCTCAGTCCTCAGTCCTCAAACCGCAATCCTCAACCCTCAGCCCACATTCTCAGTCCTCAATCCTCAATTCTCAGCCCTCAGCCCTCAAACCTCAATCCTCAACCCTCAGACCTCATCCTCAATCCTCAATTATCAATCCTCAATCCTCAATCTTCAATCCTCAATACTCAATCTTCAATCCTCAATCCTCAGTCCTCAATACTCAACTATCAGTCCTCAATTCTCAGTACTCAATCCTCAATCCTCAGTCTTCAATCCTCAATACTCAATCTTCAATCCTCAATCCTCAATCCTCAATCCTCAATGCTCAATCCTCAATCCTCAATCCTCAACCCTCAATCTTCAATCCTCAATACTCAATCTGCAAACCTCAATCCTCAGTCCTCAATCCTCAATCCTCATTCTTCAATCCTCAATACCCAATCCTCAATCTTCAATCCTCAATCCACAATCCTCAATCCTCAATCCTCATTCTTCAATCCTCAACACCCAATCCTCAATCTTCAATCCTCAATCCTCAATTCTCAGTCCTCAATCCTCAATCTTCAATCCTCAATACTCAATCTTCAATCCTCAATCCTCAATCCTCAATCCTCAATCCTCAATCCTCATTCTTCAATCCTCAACACCCAATCCTCAATCTTCAATCCTCAATCCTCGATCCTCAATTCTCAATCCTCAATCCTCAATCCTCAGACCTCAAACATCAATACTCAACCCTCAGTCCTCGTCCTCAATCCACAACACTCAATCCTCGATCATCAATCTTCAATCATCAATATTCAATCTTCAATCCTCAATTCTCAATCCTCAATACTCAATCCTCAATACTCGACCATCAGCCCTCAATTCTCAATACTCAATAGAACATCCTGAATTCTCAGGATTCAATACTCAAACCTCAACACTCAACCCTCAACCCTCAATGCTCAATCCTCAATCCTCAATCGTCAATCCTCAATACTCAATCTTCAATCCTCCATTCTCAATCCTCAATCCTCAATCCTCAATCCTCAATCTTCAACCCTCAATCCACAATCGTCAGGCTTCAATCCTCAATACCCAATCCTCAGTCTTCAATATTCAATCCTCAGTCCTCAATTCTCAATCCTCAATCCTCAATCCTCAATTCTCAATCCTCAATCCTCTGTCCTCAGTCCTCAAACCTCAACCCTCAACCCTCAGCCCTCATCCTCAATCCTCAATACTCAATACTCAATCCTCAATCTTCAATCCTCAATACTCAATCTTCAATAATCAATCCTCAATCCTCAATCCTCAATACTCAATCCTCAATCGTCGATCCTCAATCCCCAATCCTCAATCTTCAATCCTCAATCCTCAATCCTCAATCCTCAATCCTCAATCTTCAATCCTCAATCTTCAATCATCTATACTCAATCTTCAATCCTCAATCCTCAATCCTCAGTCCTCAATCCTCAATCCTCAATCCTCAATCCTCAATCTTCAATCATCAACACTCAGTCTTCAATACTCAATCCTCAATCCTCAATCCTCAATCCTCAATCCTCAATCCTCATTCTTCAATCCTCAATACACAATCCTCAATCTTCAATCCTCAATCCTCAATCCTCAATTCTCAATCCTCAATACTCAATCTTCAATCCTCCGTCCTCAATCCTCAATCCTCATTCTTCAATCCTCAATACCCAATCCTCAATCTTCAATCCTCAATCCTCAATCCTCAATTCTCAATCCTCAATCCTCAGACCTAAGTCCTCAAATCTCAATCCTCAACCCTCAGCCCTCATCCTCAATCCTCAATCCTCAATCTTCAACCCTCAATCCTCAATCCTCAAGCCTCAACCCTCAATCCTCAATCCTCAGTCCTCAAACCTCAATTCTGAATCCTCAATCTTCAGACCTCAGATCTCAACAATCAGATGTCAATCCTGAATCTTTAATAGAATATCATCAATTCACAGTTTTCAATACCCAATACTCAATCTGCAATCTTCAAATCTCTATTCACATACATCAATTCTCATCACTCAACCCTCAACCCTCAGTCCGCAATCCTCAATCTTCAACCCTCAATCCTCAAATAGTCAATCCTCAATCCTCAATCGTCAATACTCAATACTCAATCTTCAATCCTCAATCCTCAATCCCTAATCCTCAATCCTCAATCCTCAACCTTCCATCGTCAATACTCAATCTTCAATCCTCAATCCTCAATCCGCAATCCTCAATGCTCAATCCTCAATCCTCAATCCTCAAACCTCAATCTTCAGTCCTCAATACTCAATCTGCAATCCTCAATACTCAATCGTCAATCCTCAATCCTCAATCGTCGATCCTCAACCGTCAGTCCTCGTCCTCAATCCTCAACCCTCAATCCTCAATCCTCAGTCCTGAATCTTCAATCCTCAATACTCAGTATTCAATCCTCAATCCTCAGTCCTCAGTCCTCAAACCGCAATCCTCAACCCTCAGCCCACATTCTCAGTCCTCAATCCTCAATTCTCAGCCCTCAGCCCTCAAACCTCAATCCTCAACCCTCAGACCTCATCCTCAATCCTCAATTATCAATCCTCAATCCTCAATCTTCAATCCTCAATACTCAATCTTCAATCCTCAATCCTCAGTCCTCAATACTCAACTATCAGTCCTCAATTCTCAGTACTCAATCCTCAATCCTCAGTCTTCAATCCTCAATACTCAATCTTCAATCCTCAATCCTCAATCCTCAATCCTCAATGCTCAATCCTCAATCCTCAATCCTCAACCCTCAATCTTCAATCCTCAATACTCAATCTGCAACCCTCAATCCTCAGTCCTCTATCCTCAATCCTCAAGCCTCAACCCTCAATCCTCAATCCTCATCCTCAATCCTCAATGCTAAATTCTCAATCCTCAAACCTCAAACCTCAATCCTCAACCGTCAGTCCTCGTCCTCAATCCTCAACCCTCAATCCTCAATCCTCAGTCCTCAACCTTCAATCCTCAATACTCAGTATTCAATCCTGAATCCTCAATCCTCAGTCCTCAATCCTCAATCTTCAATCCTCAATCCTCAGTCCTCATTCCTCAACCATCATTCTTCAATACTCAATACCCAATGCTCAGTCTTCAATCCTCAATCCTCAATCATCAAATCTCAATCCCCAATCCTCAGTCCTCAGTCCCCAATCCTCAATCCTCAACCCTCAGCCCTCATCCTCAATTCTCAATCCTCAATCCTCAATCCTCAATCTTCAATCCTCAATACTCAATCTTCAATAATCAATCCTCAATTCTCAATCCTCAATCCCCAATCCTCAATCTTCAATCCTCAATCCTCAATCCTCAATACTCAATCCTCAATCCTCAGTCCTCATCCCTCAAACCTCAATCCTCAACCCTCAGCCCTCATCCTCAATTCTCAATCCTAAATTCTCAATCCTCAAACCTCAAACCTCAATCCTCAACCGTCAGTCCTCGTGCTCAATCGTCAACCCTCAATACTCAATCCTCAGTCCTCAATCTTCAATCCTCAATACTCAATATTCAATCCTCAATCCTCAATCCTCAGTCCTCAATCCTCAATCTTCAATCCTCAATCCTCAGTCCTCAATCCTCAATCCTCATTCTTCAATACTCAATACCCAATCCTCAGTCTTCAATCCTCAATCCTCAGTCATCAAATCTCAATCCCCAATCCTCAGTCCTCAGTCCTCAAACCTCAATCCTCAGCCCTCAGCCCTCATCCTCAATTCTCAATCCTCAATCCTCAATCCTCAATCTTCAATCCTCAATACTCAATCTTCAATAAACAATCCTCAATTCTCAATCCTCAATACTCAATCCTCAATCGTCAACCCTCAATCCCCAATCCTCAATCTTCAATCCTCAATCCTCAATCCTCAACCCTCAATCCTCAATCTTCAATCCCCAATAATCAATCTTCAATCCTCAATCCTCAATCCTCAATCCTGAATCCTCAATTCTCAATCCCCAAACTCCAATCCTCTATACTCAGTCTTCAATCCTCAATCCTCATTCCTCAATCCTCATTCTTCAACCCTCAATACCCAATCCTCAATCTTCAATCCTCAATCCTCAATCCTCAATTCTCAATCCTCAATCCTCAATCCTCAGTCCTCCAACCTCAATCGCCAATCCTCAGCCCTCATCCTCAATCCTCAATCCTAAATACTCAATCCTCAAACCTCAAACTTCAATCCTCAACCGTCAGTCCTCGTCCTCAATCCTCAACCCTCAATCCTCAATCCTCAGTCCTCAATCTTCAATCCTCAATCCTCAATCCTCAACCCTCAATCTTCAATCCTCAATACTCAATCTGCAACCCTCAATCCTCAGTCCTCAATCCTCAATCCTCATTCTTCAATCCTCAATACCCAATCCTCAATCTTCAATCCTCAATCCACAATCCTCAATCCTCAATCCTCATTCTTCAATCCTCAACACCCAATCCTCAATCTTCAATCCTCAATCCTCAATTCTCAGACCTCAATCCTCAATCTTCAATCCTCAATACTCAATTTTCAATCCTCAATCCTCAATCCTCAATCCTCAATCCTCAATCCTCATTCTTCAATCCTCAACACCCAATCCTCAATCTTCAATCCTCAATCCTCGATCCTCAATTCTCAATCCTCAATCCTCAATCCTCAGACCTCAAACATCAATACTCAACACTCAGTCCTCGTCCTCAATCCACAACACTCAATCCTCGATCATCAATCTTCAATCATCAATATTCAATCTTCAATCCTCAATCCTCGATCCTCAATACTCAATCCTCAATACTCGACCATCAGCCCTCAATTCTCAATACTCAATAGAATATCCTGAATTCTCAGGATTCAATACTCAAACCTCAACGCTCAACCCTCAACCCTCAATGCTCAATCCCCAATCCTCAATCGCCAATCCTCAATACTCAATCTTCAATCCTCCATTCTCAATCCTCAATCCTCAATCCTCAATCCTCAATCCTCAACCCTCAATCCACAATCGTCAGGCTTCAATCCTCAATACCCAATCCTCAGTCTTCAATCTTCAATCCTCAGTCCTCAATTCTCAATCCTCAATCCTCAATCCTCAATTCTCAATCCTCAATCCTCTGTCCTCAGTCCTCAAACCTCAACACTCAACCCTCAGCCCTCATCCTCAATCCTCAATTCTCAATACTCAATCCTCAATCTTCAATCCTCAATACTCAATCTTCAATAATCAATCCTCAATCCTCAATCCTCAATACTCAATCCTCAATCGTCGATCCTCAATCCCCAATCCTCAATCTTCAATCCTCAATCCTCAATCCTCAATCCTCAATCCTCAATCTTCAATCCCCAATCTTCAATCATCTATACTCAATCTTCAATCCGCAATCCTCAATCCTCAATCCTCAATCCTCAATCCTCAATCCTCAATCTTCAATCATCAACACTCAGTCTTCAATACTCAATCCTCAATCCTCAATCCTCAATCCTCAATCCTCATTCTACAAACCTCAATACCCAATCCTCAATCTTCAATCCTCAATCCTCAATCCTCAATACTCAATCCTCAATCCTCAGTCCTCAGTCCTCAAACCTCAATCCTCAACCCTCAGCCCTCATCCTCAATCCTCAATCCTAAATTCTCAATCCTCAAACCTCAAACCTCAATCCTCAACCGTCAGTCCTCGTCCTCAATCCTCAACCCTCAATCCTCAATCCTCAGTCCTCAATCTTCAATCCTCAATACTCAGTATTCAATCCTGAATCCTCAATCCTCAGTCCTCAATCCTCAATCTTCAATCCTCAATCCTCAGTCCTCATTCCTCAATCATCATTCTTCAATACTCAATACCCAATGCTCAGTCTTCAATCCTCAATCCTCAATCATCAAATCTCAATCCCCAATCCTCAGTCCTCAGTCCTCAATCCTCAATCCTCAACCCTCAGCCCTCATCCTCAATTCTCAATCCTCAATCCTCAATCCTCAATCTTCAATCCTCAATACTCAATCTTCAATAATCAATCCTCAATTCTCAATCCTCAATCCTCAATCCTCAATCTTCAATCCTCAATCCTCAATCCTCAATACTCAATCCTCAATCCTCAGTCCTCAGCCCTCAAACCTCAATCCTCAACCCTCAGCCCTCATCCTCAATCCTCAAACCTAAATTCTCAATCCTCAAACCTCAAACCTCAATCCTCAACCGTCAGTCCTCGTGCTCAATCCTCAACCCTCAATCCTCAATCCTCAGTCCTCTATCTTCAATCCTCAATACTCAATATTCAATCCTCAATCCTCAATCCTCAGTCCTCAATCCTCAATCTTCAATCCTCAATCCTCAGTCCTCAATCCTCAAACCTCATTCTTCAATCCTCAATCCTCGATCCTCAATTCTCAATCCTCAATCCTCAATCCTCAGACCTCAAACATCAATACTCAACCCTCAGTCCTCGTCCTCAATCCACAACACTCAATCCTCGATCATCAATCTTCAATCACCAATATTCAATCTTCAATCCTCAATCCTCAATCCTCAATACTCAATCCTCAATACTCGACCATCAGCCCTCAATTCTCAATACTCAATAGAATATCCTGAATTCTCAGGATTCAATACTCAAACCTCAACACTCAACCCTCAACCCTCAATCCCCAATCCTCAATCCTAAATCGTCAATCCTCAATACTCAATCTTCAATCCTCCATTCTCAATCCTCAATCCTCAATCCTCAAATCTCAATCCCAAATCCTCAGTCCTCAGTCCTCAAACCTCAATCCTCAACCCTCAGGCCTCATCCTCAATTCTCAATCCTCAATCCTCAATCCTCAATCTTCAATCCTCAATACTCAATCTTCAATAATCAATCCTCAATTCTCAATCCTCAATACTCAATCCTCAATCGTCAACCCTCAATACCCAATCCTCAATCCTCAATCCTCAATCCTCAATCCGCAATCCTCAATCCTCAATCCTCAATCTTCAATCCCCAATAATCAATCTTCAATCCTCAATCCTCAATCCTCAATCCTGAATCCTGAATTCTCAATCCCCAAACTCCAATCCTCTATACTCAATCTTCAATCCTCAATCCTCAATCCTCAATCCTCAATCCTCAATCCTCAATCCTCAACCTTCAATCATCAACACTCAGTCTTCAATACTCAATCCTCAATCCTCAATCCTCAATCCTCAATCCTCATTCTTCAATCCTCAACACACAATCCTCAACCTTCAATCCTCAATCCTCAATCCTCAATTCTCAATCCTCAATACTCAATCTACAATCCTCCGTCCTCAATCCTCAATCCTCAATTCTCAATCTTCAATCCTCAATCCTCAGACCTCAAACATCCATACTCAACCCTCAGTCCTCGTCCTCAATCCACAACAATCAATCCTCAATCCTCATTCTTCAATCATCAATATTCAATCTTCAGTCCTCAATCCTCAATCCTCAATCCTCAATCCTCAATCCTCAATGTTGAATCCGCAATACCCAATCCTCAATCTTCAATCCTCAATCCTCAATCCTCAACCCACAATCCTCAATAATCAATCCTCAATCCTCAGTCCTCAAACCTCAAACCTCAATCTTCAATCCTCAATACTCAATCTTCAATCCTCCGTCCTCAATCCTCAACCCTCAATCCTCAATCCTCAATCGTCAGGCTTCAATCCTCAATACTCAACCTTCAATCCTCAATGCTCAATCCTCATTCCTCAATCCTCATTCTTCAATCCTCAATACCCAATCCTCAATCTTCAATCCTCAATCCTCAATCCTCAATTCTCAATCCTCAATCCTCAGACCTAAGTCCTCGAATCTCAATCCTCAACCCTCAGCCCTCATCCTCAACCCTCAATCCTCAATCTTCAACCCTCAATCCTCAATCCTCAAGCCTCAAACCTCAATCCTCAATCCTCAGTCCTCAAACCTCAATATTGAATCCTCAACCTTCAGACCACAGATCTCAACAATCAGATGTCAATCCTGAATCCTTAATAGAATATCATCAATTCACAGTTTTCAATACCCAATACTCAATCTGCAATCTTCAAATCTCTATTCACATACATCAATTCTCATCACTCAACCCTCAACACTCAGTCCGCAATCCTCAATCTTCAACCCTCAATCCTCAATACTCAATCCTCAATCCTCAATCGTCAATCCTCAATACTCAATCTTCAATCCTCAATCCTCACTCCTCAATCCTCAAACCTCATTCTACAAACCTCAATACCCAATCCTCAATCTTCAATCCTCAATCCTCAATCCTCAATACTCAATCCTCAATCCTCAGTCCTCAGTCCTCAAACCTCAATCCTCAACCCTCAGCCCTCATCCTCAATCCTCAATCCTAAATTCTCAATCCTCAAACCTCAAACCTCAATCCTCAACCGTCAGTCCTCGTCCTCAACCCTCAACCCTCAATCCTCAATCCTCAGTCCTCAATCTTCAATCCTCAATACTCAGTATTCAATCCTGAATCCTCAATCCTCAGTCCTCAATCCTCAATCTTCAATCCTCAATCCTCAGTCCTCATTCCTCAATCATCATTCTTCAATACTCAATACCCAATGCTCAGTCTTCAATCCTCAATCCTCAATCATCAAATCTCAATCCCCAATCCTCAGTCCTCAGTCCTCAATCCTCAATCCTCAACCCTCAGCCCTCATCCTCAATTCTCAATCCTCAATCCTCAATCCTCAATCTTCAATCCTCAATACACAATCTTCAATAATCAATCCTCAATTCTCAATCCTCAATCCTCAATCCTCAATCTTCAATCCTCAATCCTCAATCCTCAATACTCAATCCTCAATCCTCAGTCCTCAGCCCTCAAACCTCAATCCTCAACCCTCAGCCCTCATCCTCAATCCTCAATACTAAATTCTCAATCCTCAAACCTCAAACCTCAATCCTCAACCGTCAGTCCTCGTGCTCAATCCTCAACCCTCAATACTCAATCCTCAGTCCTCAATCTTCAATCCTCAATACTCAATATTCAATCCTCAATCCTCAATCCTCAGTCCTCAATCCTCAATCTTCAATCCTCAATCCTCAGTCCTCAATCCTCAATCCTCATTCTTCAATACTCAATACCCAATCCTCAGTCTTCAATCCTCAATCCTCAATCATCAAATCTCAATCCCCAATCCTCAGTCCTCAGTCCTCAAACCTCAATCCTCAGCCCTCAGCCCTCATCCTCAATTCTCAATCCTCAATCCTCAATCCTCAATCTTCAATCCTCAATACTCAATCTTCAATAAACAATCCTCAATTCTCAATCCTCAATACTCAATCCTCAATCGTCAACCCTCAATCCCCAATCCTCAATCTTCAATCCTCAATCCTCAATCCTCAACCCTCAATCCTCAATCTTCAATCCCCAATAATCAATCTTCAATCCTAAATCCTCAATCCTCAATCCTGAATCCTCAATTCTCAATCCCCAAACTCCAATCCTCTATACTCAGTCTTCAATCCTCAATCCTCAATCCTCAATCCTCATCCTTCAACCCTCAATACCCAATCCTCAATCTTCAATCCTCAATCCTCAATCCTCAATTCTCAATCCTCAATCCTCAATCCTCAGTCCTCCAACCTCAATCGCCAATCCTCAGCCCTCATCCTCAATCCTCAATCCTAAATAATCAATCCTCAAACCTCAAACTTCAATCCTCAACTGTCAGTCCTCGTCCTCAATCCTCAACCCTCAATCCTCAATCCTCAGTCCTCAATCTTCAATCCTCAATACTCAATATTCAATCCTCAATCCTCAATCCTCAGTCCTCAATCCTCAATCTTCAATCCTCAATCCTCAGTCCTCAATCCTCAATCCTCATTCTTCAATACTCAATACCCAATCCTCAGTCTTCAATCCTCAATCCTCAATCCTCAAATCTCAATCCCCAATCCTCAGTCCTCAGTTCTCAAACCTCAATCCTCAACCCTCAGCCCTCATCCTCAATTCTCAATCCTCAATCATCAATCCTCAATCTTCAATCCTCAATCCTCAATCCTCAATTCTCAATCCTCAACCCTCATTCTTCAATCCTCAATACCCAATCCTCAATTTTCTATCCTCAATCCTCAATCCTCAATTCTCAATCCTCAATCCTCAGCCCTATGTCCTCAAATCTCAATCCTCAACCCTCAGCACTCATCCTCAATCCTCAATCCTCAATCTTCAACCCTCAATCCTCAATCCTCAAGCCTCAACCCTCAATCCTCAATCATCAGTCCTCAAACCTCAATTCTGAATCCTCAATCTTCAGACCTCAGATCTCAACAATCAGATGTCAATCCTGAATCCTTAATAGAATATCATCAATTCACAGTTTTCAATACCCAATACTCAATCTGCAATCTTCAAATCTCTATTCACGTACATCAATTCTCATCACTCAACCCTCAACACTCAGTCCGCAATCCTCAATCTTCAACCCTCAATCCTCAATACTCAATCCTCAATCCTCAATCGTCAATACTCAATACTGAATCTTCAATCCTCAATCCTCAATCCCTAATCCTCAATTCTCAATCCTCAACCTTCCATCGTCAATACTCAATCTTCAATCCTCAATCCTCAATCCGCAATCCTCAATGCTCAATCCTCAATCCTCAATCCTCACACCTCAATCTTCAGTCCTCAATACTCAATCTGCAATCCTCAATACTCAATCGTCAATCCTCAATCCTCAATCGTCGATCCTCAACCGTCAGTCCTCGTCCTCAATCCTCAACCCTCAATCCTCAATCCTCAGTCCTCAATCTTCAATCCTCAATAATCAGTATTCAATCCTCAATCCTCAGTCCTCAGTCCTCAAACCGCAATCCTCAACCCTCAGCCCACATTCTCAGTCCTCAATCCTCAATTCTCAGCCCTCAGCCCTCAAACCTCAATCCTCAACCCTCAGACCTCATCCTCAATCCTCAATTATCAATCCTCAATCCTCAATCTTCAATCCTCAATACTCACTCTTCAATCCTCAATCCTCAGTCCTCAATACTCAACTATCAGTCCTCAATTCTCAGTACTCAATCCTCAATCCTCAGTCTTCAATCCTCAATACTCAATCTTCAATCCTCAATCCTCAATCCTCAATCCTCAATGCTCAATCCTCAATCCTCAATCCTCAACCCTCAATCTTCAATCCTCAATACTCAATCTGCAACCCTCAATCCTCAGTCCTCAATCCTCAATCCTCATTCTTCAATCCTCAATACCCAATCCTCAATCTTCAATCCTCAATCCACAATCCTCAATCCTCAATCCTCATTCTTCAATCCTCAACACCCAATCCTCAATCTTCAATCCTCAATCCTCAATTCTCAGACCTCAATCCTCAATCTTCAATCCTCAATACTCAATCTTCAATCCTCAATCCTCAATCCTCAATCCTCAATCCTCAATCCTCATTCTTCAATCCTCAACACCCAATCCTCAATCTTCAATCCTCAATCCTCGATCCTCAATTCTCAATCCTCAATCCTCAATCCTCAGACCTCAAACATCAATACTCAACACTCAGTCCTCGTCCTCAATCCACAACACTCAATCCTCGATCATCAATCTTCAATCATCAATATTCAATCTTCAATCCTCAATCCTCGATCCTCAATACTCAATCCTCAATACTCGACCATCAGCCCTCAATTCTCAATACTCAATAGAATATCCTGAATTCTCAGGATTCAATACTCAAACCTCAACGCTCAACCCTCAACCCTCAATGCTCAATCCCCAATCCTCAATCGCCAATCCTCAATACTCAATCTTCAATCCTCCATTCTCAATCCTCAATCCTCAATCCTCAATCCTCAATCCTCAACCCTCAATCCACAATCGTCAGGCTTCAATCCTCAATACCCAATCCTCAGTCTTCAATCTTCAATCCTCAGTCCTCAATTCTCAATCCTCAATCCTCAATCCTTAATTCTCAATCCTCAATCCTCTGTCCTCAGTCCTCAAACCTCAACACTCAACCCTCAGCCCTCATCCTCAATCCTCAATTCTCAATACTCAATCCTCAATCTTCAATCCTCAATACTCAATCTTCAATAATCAATCCTCAATCCTCAATCCTCAATACTCAATCCTCAATCGTCGATCCTCAATCCCCAATCCTCAATCTTCAATCCTCAATCCTCAATCCTCAATCCTCAATCCTCAATCTTCAATCCTCAATCTTCAATCATCTATACTCAATCTTCAATCCGCAATCCTCAATCCTCAATCCTCAATCCTCAATCCTCAATCCTCAATCCTCAATCTTCAATCATCAACACTCAGTCTTCAATACTCAATCCTCAATCCTCAATCCTCAATCCTCAATCCTCATTCTACAAACCTCAATACCCAATCCTCAATCTTCAATCCTCAATCCTCAATCCTCAATACTCAATCCTCAATCCTCAGTCCTCAGTCCTCAAACCTCAATCCTCAACCCTCAGCCCTCATCCTCAATCCTCAATCCTAAATTCTCAATCCTCAAACCTCAAACCTCAATCCTCAACCGTCAGTCCTCGTCCTCAATCCTCAACCCTCAATCCTCAATCCTCAGTCCTCAATCTTCAATCCTCAATACTCAGTATTCAATCCTGAATCCTCAATCCTCAGTCCTCAATCCTCAATCTTCAATCCTCAATCCTCAGTCCTCATTCCTCAATCATCATTCTTCAATACTCAATACCCAATGCTCAGTCTTCAATCCTCAATCCTCAATCATCAAATCTCAATCCCCAATCCTCAGTCCTCAGTCCTCAATCCTCAATCCTCAACCCTCAGCCCTCATCCTCAATTCTCAATCCTCAATCCTCAATCCTCAATCTTCAATCCTCAATACTCAATCTTCAATAATCAATCCTCAATTCTCAATCCTCAATCCTCAATCCTCAATCTTCAATCCTCAATCCTCAATCCTCAATACTCAATCCTCAATCCTCAGTCCTCAGCCCTCAAACCTCAATCCTCAACCCTCAGCCCTCATCCTCAATCCTCAAACCTAAATTCTCAATCCTCAAACCTCAAACCTCAATCCTCAACCGTCAGTCCTCGTGCTCAATCCTCAACCCTCAATCCTCAATCCTCAGTCCTCTATCTTCAATCCTCAATACTCAATATTCAATCCTCAATCCTCAATCCTCAGTCCTCAATCCTCAATCTTCAATCCTCAATCCTCAGTCCTCAATCCTCAAACCTCATTCTTCAATACTCAATACCCAATCCTCAGTCTTCAATCCTCAATCCTCAATCCTCAAATCTCAATCCCCAATCCTCAGTCCTCAGTTCTCAAACCTCAATCCTCAACCCTCAGCCCTCATCCTCAATTCTCAATCCTCAATCATCAATCCTCAATCTTCAATCCTCAATCCTCAATCCTCAATTCTCAATCCTCAACCCTCATTCTTCAATCCTCAATACCCAATCCTCAATTTTCTATCCTCAATCCTCAATCCTCAATTCTCAATCCTCAATCCTCAGCCCTATGTCCTCAAATCTCAATCCTCAACCCTCAGCACTCATTATCAATCCTCAATCCTCAATCTTCAACCCTCAATCCTCAATCCTCAAGCCTCAACCCTCAATCCTCAATCATCAGTCCTCAAACCTCAATTCTGAATCCTCAATCTTCAGACCTCAGATCTCAACAATCAGATGTCAATCCTGAATCCTTAATAGAATATCATCAATTCACAGTTTTCAATACCCAATACTCAATCTGCAATCTTCAAATCTCTATTCACATACATCAATTCTCATCACTCAACCCTCAACACTCAGTCCGCAATCCTCAATCTTCAACCCTCAATCCTCAATACTCAATCCTCAATCCTCAATCGTCAATACTCAATACTGAATCTTCAATCCTCAATCCTCAATCCCTAATCCTCAATCCTCAATCCTCAACCTTCCATCGTCAATACTCAATCTTCAATCCTCAATCCTCAATCCGCAATCCTCAATGCTCAATCCTCAATCCTCAATCCTCAAACCTCAGTCTTCAGTCCTCAATACTCAATCTGCAATCCTCAATACTCAATCGTCAATCCTCAATCCTCAATCGTCGATCCTCAACCGTCAGTCCTCGTCCTCAATCCTCAACCCTCAATCATCAATCCTCAGTCCTCAATCTTCAATCCTCAATACTCAGTATTCAATCCTCAATCCTCAGTCCTCAGTCCTCAAACCGCAATCCTCAACCCTCAGCCCACATTCTCAGTCCTCAATCCTCAATTCTCAGCCCTCAGCCCTCAAACCTCAATCCTCAACCCTCAGACCTCATCCTCAATCCTCAATTATCAATCCTCAATCCTCAATCTTCAATCCTCAATACTCAATCTTCAATCCTCAATCCTCAGTCCTCAATACTCAACTATCAGTCCTCAATTCTCAGTACTCAATCCTCAATCCTCAGTCTTCAATCCTCAATACTCAATCTTCAATCCTCAATCCTCAATCCTCAATCCTCAATGCTCAATCCTCAATCCTCAATCCTCAACCCTCAATCTTCAATCCTCAATACTCAATCTGCAAACCTCAATCCTCAGTCCTCAATCCTCAATCCTCATTCTTCAATCCTCAATACCCAATCCTCAATCTTCAATCCTCAATCCACAATCCTCAATCCTCAATCCTCATTCTTCAATCCTCAACACCCAATCCTCAATCTTCAATCCTCAATCCTCAATTCTCAGTCCTCAATCCTCAATCTTCAATCCTCAATACTCAATCTTCAATCCTCAATCCTCAATCCTCAATCCTCAATCCTCAATCCTCATTCTTCAATCCTCAACACCCAATCCTCAATCTTCAATCCTCAATCCTCGATCCTCAATTCTCAATCCTCAATCCTCAATCCTCAGACCTCAAACATCAATACTCAACCCTCAGTCCTCGTCCTCAATCCACAACACTCAATCCTCGATCATCAATCTTCAATCATCAATATTCAATCTTCAATCCTCAATTCTCAATCCTCAATACTCAATCCTCAATACTCGACCATCAGCCCTCAATTCTCAATACTCAATAGAACATCCTGAATTCTCAGGATTCAATACTCAAACCTCAACACTCAACCCTCAACCCTCAATGCTCAATCCTCAATCCTCAATCGTCAATCCTCAATACTCAATCTTCAATCCTCCATTCTCAATCCTCAATCCTCAATCCTCAATCCTCAATCTTCAACCCTCAATCCACAATCGTCAGGCTTCAATCCTCAATACCCAATCCTCAGTCTTCAATATTCAATCCTCAGTCCTCAATTCTCAATCCTCAATCCTCAATCCTCAATTCTCAATCCTCAATCCTCTGTCCTCAGTCCTCAAACCTCAACCCTCAACCCTCAGCCCTCATCCTCAATCCTCAATACTCAATACTCAATCCTCAATCTTCAATCCTCAATACTCAATCTTCAATAATCAATCCTCAATCCTCAATCCTCAATACTCAATCCTCAATCGTCGATCCTCAATCCCCAATCCTCAATCTTCAATCCTCAATCCTCAATCCTCAATCCTCAATCCTCAATCTTCAATCCTCAATCTTCAATCATCTATACTCAATCTTCAATCCTCAATCCTCAATCCTCAATCCTCAATCCTCAATCCTCAATCCTCAATCCTCAATCTTCAATCATCAACACTCAGTCTTCAATACTCAATCCTCAATCCTCAATCCTCAATCCTCAATCCTCAATCCTCATTCTTCAATCCTCAATACACAATCCTCAATCTTCAATCCTCAATCCTCAATCCTCAATTCTCAATCCTCAATACTCAATCTTCAATCCTCCGTCCTCAATCCTCAATCCTCATTCTTCAATCCTCAATACCCAATCCTCAATCTTCAATCCTCAATCCTCAATCCTCAATTCTCAATCCTCAATCCTCAGACCTAAGTCCTCAAATCTCAATCCTCAACCCTCAGCCCTCATCCTCAATCCTCAATCCTCAATCTTCAACCCTCAATCCTCAATCCTCAAGCCTCAACCCTCAATCCTCAATCCTCAGTCCTCAAACCTCAATTCTGAATCCTCAATCTTCAGACCTCAGATCTCAACAATCAGATGTCAATCCTGAATCTTTAATAGAATATCATCAATTCACAGTTTTCAATACCCAATACTCAATCTGCAATCTTCAAATCTCTATTCACATACATCAATTCTCATCACTCAACCCTCAACCCTCAGTCCGCAATCCTCAATCTTCAACCCTCAATCCTCAAATAGTCAATCCTCAATCCTCAATCGTCAATACTCAATACTCAATCTTCAATCCTCAATCCTCAATCCCTAATCCTCAATCCTCAATCCTCAACCTTCCATCGTCAATACTCAATCTTCAATCCTCAATCCTCAATCCGCAATCCTCAATGCTCAATCCTCAATCCTCAATCCTCAAACCTCAATCTTCAGTCCTCAATACTCAATCTGCAATCCTCAATACTCAATCGTCAATCCTCAATCCTCAATCGTCGATCCTCAACCGTCAGTCCTCGTCCTCAATCCTCAACCCTCAATCCTCAATCCTCAGTCCTGAATCTTCAATCCTCAATACTCAGTATTCAATCCTCAATCCTCAGTCCTCAGTCCTCAAACCGCAATCCTCAACCCTCAGCCCACATTCTCAGTCCTCAATCCTCAATTCTCAGCCCTCAGCCCTCAAACCTCAATCCTCAACCCTCAGACCTCATCCTCAATCCTCAATTATCAATCCTCAATCCTCAATCTTCAATCCTCAATACTCAATCTTCAATCCTCAATCCTCAGTCCTCAATACTCAACTATCAGTCCTCAATTCTCAGTACTCAATCCTCAATCCTCAGTCTTCAATCCTCAATACTCAATCTTCAATCCTCAATCCTCAATCCTCAATCCTCAATGCTCAATCCTCAATCCTCAATCCTCAACCCTCAATCTTCAATCCTCAATACTCAATCTGCAACCCTCAATCCTCAGTCCTCTATCCTCAATCCTCAAGCCTCAACCCTCAATCCTCAATCCTCATCCTCAATCCTCAATGCTAAATTCTCAATCCTCAAACCTCAAACCTCAATCCTCAACCGTCAGTCCTCGTCCTCAATCCTCAACCCTCAATCCTCAATCCTCAGTCCTCAACCTTCAATCCTCAATACTCAGTATTCAATCCTGAATCCTCAATCCTCAGTCCTCAATCCTCAATCTTCAATCCTCAATCCTCAGTCCTCATTCCTCAACCATCATTCTTCAATACTCAATACCCAATGCTCAGTCTTCAATCCTCAATCCTCAATCATCAAATCTCAATCCCCAATCCTCAGTCCTCAGTCCCCAATCCTCAATCCTCAACCCTCAGCCCTCATCCTCAATTCTCAATCCTCAATCCTCAATCCTCAATCTTCAATCCTCAATACTCAATCTTCAATAATCAATCCTCAATTCTCAATCCTCAATCCCCAATCCTCAATCTTCAATCCTCAATCCTCAATCCTCAATACTCAATCCTCAATCCTCAGTCCTCATCCCTCAAACCTCAATCCTCAACCCTCAGCCCTCATCCTCAATTCTCAATCCTAAATTCTCAATCCTCAAACCTCAAACCTCAATCCTCAACCGTCAGTCCTCGTGCTCAATCGTCAACCCTCAATACTCAATCCTCAGTCCTCAATCTTCAATCCTCAATACTCAATATTCAATCCTCAATCCTCAATCCTCAGTCCTCAATCCTCAATCTTCAATCCTCAATCCTCAGTCCTCAATCCTCAATCCTCATTCTTCAATACTCAATACCCAATCCTCAGTCTTCAATCCTCAATCCTCAGTCATCAAATCTCAATCCCCAATCCTCAGTCCTCAGTCCTCAAACCTCAATCCTCAGCCCTCAGCCCTCATCCTCAATTCTCAATCCTCAATCCTCAATCCTCAATCTTCAATCCTCAATACTCAATCTTCAATAAACAATCCTCAATTCTCAATCCTCAATACTCAATCCTCAATCGTCAACCCTCAATCCCCAATCCTCAATCTTCAATCCTCAATCCTCAATCCTCAACCCTCAATCCTCAATCTTCAATCCCCAATAATCAATCTTCAATCCTCAATCCTCAATCCTCAATCCTGAATCCTCAATTCTCAATCCCCAAACTCCAATCCTCTATACTCAGTCTTCAATCCTCAATCCTCATTCCTCAATCCTCATTCTTCAACCCTCAATACCCAATCCTCAATCTTCAATCCTCAATCCTCAATCCTCAATTCTCAATCCTCAATCCTCAATCCTCAGTCCTCCAACCTCAATCGCCAATCCTCAGCCCTCATCCTCAATCCTCAATCCTAAATACTCAATCCTCAAACCTCAAACTTCAATCCTCAACCGTCAGTCCTCGTCCTCAATCCTCAACCCTCAATCCTCAATCCTCAGTCCTCAATCTTCAATCCTCAATACTCAATCCTCAACCCTCAATCTTCAATCCTCAATACTCAATCTGGAAACCTCAATCCTCAGTCCTCAATCCTCAATCCTCATTCTTCAATCCTCAATACCCAATCCTCAATCTTCAATCCTCAATCCACAATCCTCAATCCTCAATCCTCATTCTTCAATCCTCAACACCCAATCCTCAATCTTCAATCCTCAATCCTCAATTCTCAGTCCTCAATCCTCAATCTTCAATCCTCAATACTCAATCTTCAATCCTCAATCCTCAATCCTCAATCCTCAATCCTCAATCCTCATTCTTCAATCCTCAACACCCAATCCTCAATCTTCAATCCTCAATCCTCGATCCTCAATTCTCAATCCTCAATCCTCAATCCTCAGACCTCAAACATCAATACTCAACCCTCAGTCCTCGTCCTCAATCCACAACACTCAATCCTCGATCATCAATCTTCAATCATCAATATTCAATCTTCAATCCTCAATTCTCAATCCTCAATACTCAATCCTCAATACTCGACCATCAGCCCTCAATTCTCAATACTCAATAGAACATCCTGAATTCTCAGGATTCAATACTCAAACCTCAACACTCAACCCTCAACCCTCAATGCTCAATCCTCAATCCTCAATCGTCAATCCTCAATACTCAATCTTCAATCCTCCATTCTCAATCCTCAATCCTCAATCCTCAATCCTCAATCTTCAACCCTCAATCCACAATCGTCAGGCTTCAATCCTCAATACCCAATCCTCAATCCTCAGTCTTCAATCCTCAATACTCAATCTTCAATCCTCAATCCTCAATCCTCAATCCTCAATGCTCAATCCTCAATCCTCAATCCTCAACCCTCAATCTTCAATCCTCAATACTCAATCTGCAACCCTCAATCCTCAGTCCTCTATCCTCAATCCTCAAGCCTCAACCCTCAATCCTCAATCCTCATCCTCAATCCTCAATCCTAAATTCTCAATCCTCAAACCTCAAACCTCAATCCTCAACCGTCAGTCCTCGTCCTCAATCCTCAACCCTCAATCCTCAATCCTCAGTCCTCAACCTTCAATCCTCAATACTCAGTATTCAATCCTGAATCCTCAATCCTCAGTCCTCAATCCTCAATCTTCAATCCTCAATCCTCAGTCCTCATTCCTCAACCATCATTCTTCAATACTCAATACCCAATGCTCAGTCTTCAATCCTCAATCCTCAATCATCAAATCTCAATCCCCAATCCTCAGTCCTCAGTCCCCAATCCTCAATCCTCAACCCTCAGCCCTCATCCTCAATTCTCAATCCTCAATCCTCAATCCTCAATCTTCAATCCTCAATACTCAATCTTCAATAATCAATCCTCAATTCTCAATCCTCAATCTTCAATCCTCAATACTCAATCTTCAATCCTCAATCCTCAATCCTCAATCCTCAATCCTCAATCCTCATTCTTCAATCCTCAACACCCAATCCTCAATCTTCAATCCTCAATCCTCGATCCTCAATTCTCAATCCTCAATCCTCAATCCTCAGACCTCAAACATCAATACTCAACACTCAGTCCTCGTCCTCAATCCACAACACTCAATCCTCGATCATCAATCTTCAATCATCAATATTCAATCTTCAATCCTCAATCCTCGATCCTCAATACTCAATCCTCAATACTCGACCATCAGCCCTCAATTCGCAATACTCAATAGAATATCCTGAATTCTCAGGATTCAATACTCAAACCTCAACGCTCAACCCTCAACCCTCAATGCTCAATCCCCAATCCTCAATCGCCAATCCTCAATACTCAATCTTCAATCCTCCATTCTCAATCCTCAATCCTCAATCCTCAATCCTCAATCCTCAACCCTCAATCCACAATCGTCAGGCTTCAATCCTCAATACCCAATCCTCAGTCTTCAATCTTCAATCCTCAGTCCTCAATTCTCAATCCTCAATCCTCAATCCTTAATTCTCAATCCTCAATCCTCTGTCCTCAGTCCTCAAACCTCAACACTCAACCCTCAGCCCTCATCCTCAATCCTCAATTCTCAATACTCAATCCTCAATCTTCAATCCTCAATACTCAATCTTCAATAATCAATCCTCAATCCTCAATCCTCAATACTCAATCCTCAATCGTCGATCCTCAATCCCCAATCCTCAATCTTCAATCCTCAATCCTCAATCCTCAATCCTCAATCCTCAATCTTCAATCCTCAATCTTCAATCATCTATACTCAATCTTCAATCCGCAATCCTCAATCCTCAATCCTCAATCCTCAATCCTCAATCCTCAATCCTCAATCTTCAATCATCAACACTCAGTCTTCAATACTCAATCCTCAATCCTCAATCCTCAATCCTCAATCCTCATTCTACAAACCTCAATACCCAATCCTCAATCTTCAATCCTCAATCCTCAATCCTCAATACTCAATCCTCAATCCTCAGTCCTCAGTCCTCAAACCTCAATCCTCAACCCTCAGCCCTCATCCTCAATCCTCAATCCTAAATTCTCAATCCTCAAACCTCAAACCTCAATCCTCAACCGTCAGTCCTCGTCCTCAATCCTCAACCCTCAATCCTCAATCCTCAGTCCTCAATCTTCAATCCTCAATACTCAGTATTCAATCCTGAATCCTCAATCCTCAGTCCTCAATCCTCAATCTTCAATCCTCAATCCTCAGTCCTCATTCCTCAATCATCATTCTTCAATACTCAATACCCAATGCTCAGTCTTCAATCCTCAATCCTCAATCATCAAATCTCAATCCCCAATCCTCAGTCCTCAGTCCTCAATCCTCAATCCTCAACCCTCAGCCCTCATCCTCAATTCTCAATCCTCAATCCTCAATCCTCAATCTTCAATCCTCAATACTCAATCTTCAATAATCAATCCTCAATTCTCAATCCTCAATCCTCAATCCTCAATCTTCAATCCTCAATCCTCAATCCTCAATACTCAATCCTCAATCCTCAGTCCTCAGCCCTCAAACCTCAATCCTCAACCCTCAGCCCTCATCCTCAATCCTCAAACCTAAATTCTCAATCCTCAAACCTCAAACCTCAATCCTCAACCGTCAGTCCTCGTGCTCAATCCTCAACCCTCAATCCTCAATCCTCAGTCCTCTATCTTCAATCCTCAATACTCAATATTCAATCCTCAATCCTCAATCCTCAGTCCTCAATCCTCAATCTTCAATCCTCAATCCTCAGTCCTCAATCCTCAAACCTCATTCTTCAATACTCAATACCCAATCCTCAGTCTTCAATCCTCAATCCTCAATCCTCAAATCTCAATCCCCAATCCTCAGTCCTCAGTTCTCAAACCTCAATCCTCAACCCTCAGCCCTCATCCTCAATTCTCAATCCTCAATCATCAATCCTCAATCTTCAATCCTCAATCCTCAATCCTCAATTCTCAATCCTCAACCCTCATTCTTCAATCCTCAATACCCAATCCTCAATTTTCTATCCTCAATCCTCAATCCTCAATTCTCAATCCTCAATCCTCAGCCCTATGTCCTCAAATCTCAATCCTCAACCCTCAGCACTCATTATCAATCCTCAATCCTCAATCTTCAACCCTCAATCCTCAATCCTCAAGCCTCAACCCTCAATCCTCAATCATCAGTCCTCAAACCTCAATTCTGAATCCTCAATCTTCAGACCTCAGATCTCAACAATCAGATGTCAATCCTGAATCCTTAATAGAATATCATCAATTCACAGTTTTCAATACCCAATACTCAATCTGCAATCTTCAAATCTCTATTCACATACATCAATTCTCATCACTCAACCCTCAACACTCAGTCCGCAATCCTCAATCTTCAACCCTCAATCCTCAATACTCAATCCTCAATCCTCAATCGTCAATACTCAATACTGAATCTTCAATCCTCAATCCTCAATCCCTAATCCTCAATCCTCAATCCTCAACCTTCCATCGTCAATACTCAATCTTCAATCCTCAATCCTCAATCCGCAATCCTCAATGCTCAATCCTCAATCCTCAATCCTCAAACCTCAGTCTTCAGTCCTCAATACTCAATCTGCAATCCTCAATACTCAATCGTCAATCCTCAATCCTCAATCGTCGATCCTCAACCGTCAGTCCTCGTCCTCAATCCTCAACCCTCAATCATCAATCCTCAGTCCTCAATCTTCAATCCTCAATACTCAGTATTCAATCCTCAATCCTCAGTCCTCAGTCCTCAAACCGCAATCCTCAACCCTCAGCCCACATTCTCAGTCCTCAATCCTCAATTCTCAGCCCTCAGCCCTCAAACCTCAATCCTCAACCCTCAGACCTCATCCTCAATCCTCAATTATCAATCCTCAATCCTCAATCTTCAATCCTCAATACTCAATCTTCAATCCTCAATCCTCAGTCCTCAATACTCAACTATCAGTCCTCAATTCTCAGTACTCAATCCTCAATCCTCAGTCTTCAATCCTCAATACTCAATCTTCAATCCTCAATCCTCAATCCTCAATCCTCAATGCTCAATCCTCAATCCTCAATCCTCAACCCTCAATCTTCAATCCTCAATACTCAATCTGCAAACCTCAATCCTCAGTCCTCAATCCTCAATCCTCATTCTTCAATCCTCAATACCCAATCCTCAATCTTCAATCCTCAATCCACAATCCTCAATCCTCAATCCTCATTCTTCAATCCTCAACACCCAATCCTCAATCTTCAATCCTCAATCCTCAATTCTCAGTCCTCAATCCTCAATCTTCAATCCTCAATACTCAATCTTCAATCCTCAATCCTCAATCCTCAATCCTCAATCCTCAATCCTCATTCTTCAATCCTCAACACCCAATCCTCAATCTTCAATCCTCAATCCTCGATCCTCAATTCTCAATCCTCAATCCTCAATCCTCAGACCTCAAACATCAATACTCAACCCTCAGTCCTCGTCCTCAATCCACAACACTCAATCCTCGATCATCAATCTTCAATCATCAATATTCAATCTTCAATCCTCAATTCTCAATCCTCAATACTCAATCCTCAATACTCGACCATCAGCCCTCAATTCTCAATACTCAATAGAACATCCTGAATTCTCAGGATTCAATACTCAAACCTCAACACTCAACCCTCAACCCTCAATGCTCAATCCTCAATCCTCAATCGTCAATCCTCAATACTCAATCTTCAATCCTCCATTCTCAATCCTCAATCCTCAATCCTCAATCCTCAATCTTCAACCCTCAATCCACAATCGTCAGGCTTCAATCCTCAATACCCAATCCTCAGTCTTCAATATTCAATCCTCAGTCCTCAATTCTCAATCCTCAATCCTCAATCCTCAATTCTCAATCCTCAATCCTCTGTCCTCAGTCCTCAAACCTCAACCCTCAACCCTCAGCCCTCATCCTCAATCCTCAATACTCAATACTCAATCCTCAATCTTCAATCCTCAATACTCAATCTTCAATAATCAATCCTCAATCCTCAATCCTCAATACTCAATCCTCAATCGTCGATCCTCAATCCCCAATCCTCAATCTTCAATCCTCAATCCTCAATCCTCAATCCTCAATCCTCAATCTTCAATCCTCAATCTTCAATCATCTATACTCAATCTTCAATCCTCAATCCTCAATCCTCAATCCTCAATCCTCAATCCTCAATCCTCAATCCTCAATCTTCAATCATCAACACTCAGTCTTCAATACTCAATCCTCAATCCTCAATCCTCAATCCTCAATCCTCAATCCTCATTCTTCAATCCTCAATACACAATCCTCAATCTTCAATCCTCAATCCTCAATCCTCAATTCTCAATCCTCAATACTCAATCTTCAATCCTCCGTCCTCAATCCTCAATCCTCATTCTTCAATCCTCAATACCCAATCCTCAATCTTCAATCCTCAATCCTCAATCCTCAATTCTCAATCCTCAATCCTCAGACCTAAGTCCTCAAATCTCAATCCTCAACCCTCAGCCCTCATCCTCAATCCTCAATCCTCAATCTTCAACCCTCAATCCTCAATCCTCAAGCCTCAACCCTCAATCCTTAATCCTCAGTCCTCAAACCTCAATTCTGAATCCTCAATCTTCAGACCTCAGATCTCAACAATCAGATGTCAATCCTGAATCTTTAATAGAATATCATCAATTCACAGTTTTCAATACCCAATACTCAATCTGCAATCTTCAAATCTCTATTCACATACATCAATTCTCATCACTCAACCCTCAACCCTCAGTCCGCAATCCTCAATCTTCAACCCTCAATCCTCAAATAGTCAATCCTCAATCCTCAATCGTCAATACTCAATACTCAATCTTCAATACTCAATCCTCAATCCCTAATCCTCAATCCTCAATCCTCAACCTTCCATCGTCAATACTCAATCTTCAATCCTCAATCCTCAATCCGCAATCCTCAATGCTCAATCCTCAATCCTCAATCCTCAAACCTCAATCTTCAGTCCTCAATACTCAATCTGCAATCCTCAATACTCAATCGTCAATCCTCAATCCTCAATCGTCGATCCTCAACCGTCAGTCCTCGTCCTCAATCCTCAACCCTCAATCCTCAATCCTCAGTCCTGAATCTTCAATCCTCAATACTCAGTATTCAATCCTCAATCCTCAGTCCTCAGTCCTCAAACCGCAATCCTCAACCCTCAGCCCACATTCTCAGTCCTCAATCCTCAATTCTCAGCCCTCAGCCCTCAAACCTCAATCCTCAACCCTCAGACCTCATCCTCAATCCTCAATTATCAATCCTCAATCCTCAATCTTCAATCCTCAATACTCAATCTTCAATCCTCAATCCTCAGTCCTCAATACTCAACTATCAGTCCTCAATTCTCAGTACTCAATCCTCAATCCTCAGTCTTCAATCCTCAATACTCAATCTTCAATCCTCAATCCTCAATCCTCAATCCTCAATGCTCAATCCTCAATCCTCAATCCTCAACCCTCAATCTTCAATCCTCAATACTCAATCTGCAACCCTCAATCCTCAGTCCTCTATCCTCAATCCTCAAGCCTCAACCCTCAATCCTCAATCCTCATCCTCAATCCTCAATGCTAAATTCTCAATCCTCAAACCTCAAACCTCAATCCTCAACCGTCAGTCCTCGTCCTCAATCCTCAACCCTCAATCCTCAATCCTCAGTCCTCAACCTTCAATCCTCAATACTCAGTATTCAATCCTGAATCCTCAATCCTCAGTCCTCAATCCTCAATCTTCAATCCTCAATCCTCAGTCCTCATTCCTCAACCATCATTCTTCAATACTCAATACCCAATGCTCAGTCTTCAATCCTCAATCCTCAATCATCAAATCTCAATCCCCAATCCTCAGTCCTCAGTCCCCAATCCTCAATCCTCAACCCTCAGCCCTCATCCTCAATTCTCAATCCTCAATCCTCAATCCTCAATCTTCAATCCTCAATACTCAATCTTCAATAATCAATCCTCAATTCTCAATCCTCAATCCCCAATCCTCAATCTTCAATCCTCAATCCTCAATCCTCAATACTCAATCCTAAATTCTCAATCCTCAAACCTCAAACCTCAATCCTCAACCGTCAGTCCTCGTCCTCAATCCTCAACCCTCAATCCTCAATCCTCAGTCCTCAATCTTCAATCCTCAATACTCAGTATTCAATCCTGAATCCTCAATCCTCAGTCCTCAATCCTCAATCTTCAATCCTCAATCCTCAGTCCTCATTCCTCAATCATCATTCTTCAATACTCAATACCCAATGCTCAGTCTTCAATCCTCAATCCTCAATCATCAAATCTCAATCCCCAATCCTCAGTCCTCAGTCCTCAATCCTCAATCCTCAACCCTCAGCCCTCATCCTCAATTCTCAATCCTCAATCCTCAATCCTCAATCTTCAATCCTCAATACTCAATCTTCAATAATCAATCCTCAATTCTCAATCCTCAATCCTCAATCCTCAATCTTCAATCCTCAATCCTCAATCCTCAATACTCAATCCTCAATCCTCAGTCCTCAGCCCTCAAACCTCAATCCTCAACCCTCAGCCCTCATCCTCAATCCTCAAACCTAAATTCTCAATCCTCAAACCTCAAACCTCAATCCTCAACCGTCAGTCCTCGTGCTCAATCCTCAACCCTCAATCCTCAATCCTCAGTCCTCTATCTTCAATCCTCAATACTCAATATTCAATCCTCAATCCTCAATCCTCAGTCCTCAATCCTCAATCTTCAATCCTCAATCCTCAGTCCTCAATCCTCAAACCTCATTCTTCAATACTCAATACCCAATCCTCAGTCTTCAATCCTCAATCCTCAATCCTCAAATCTCAATCCCCAATCCTCAGTCCTCAGTTCTCAAACCTCAATCCTCAACCCTCAGCCCTCATCCTCAATTCTCAATCCTCAATCATCAATCCTCAATCTTCAATCCTCAATCCTCAATCCTCAATTCTCAATCCTCAACCCTCATTCTTCAATCCTCAATACCCAATCCTCAATTTTCTATCCTCAATCCTCAATCCTCAATTCTCAATCCTCAATCCTCAGCCCTATGTCCTCAAATCTCAATCCTCAACCCTCAGCACTCATTATCAATCCTCAATCCTCAATCTTCAACCCTCAATCCTCAATCCTCAAGCCTCAACCCTCAATCCTCAATCATCAGTCCTCAAACCTCAATTCTGAATCCTCAATCTTCAGACCTCAGATCTCAACAATCAGATGTCAATCCTGAATCCTTAATAGAATATCATCAATTCACAGTTTTCAATACCCAATACTCAATCTGCAATCTTCAAATCTCTATTCACATACATCAATTCTCATCACTCAACCCTCAACACTCAGTCCGCAATCCTCAATCTTCAACCCTCAATCCTCAATACTCAATCCTCAATCCTCAATCGTCAATACTCAATACTGAATCTTCAATCCTCAATCCTCAATCCCTAATCCTCAATCCTCAATCCTCAACCTTCCATCGTCAATACTCAATCTTCAATCCTCAATCCTCAATCCGCAATCCTCAATGCTCAATCCTCAATCCTCAATCCTCAAACCTCAGTCTTCAGTCCTCAATACTCAATCTGCAATCCTCAATACTCAATCGTCAATCCTCAATCCTCAATCGTCGATCCTCAACCGTCAGTCCTCGTCCTCAATCCTCAACCCTCAATCATCAATCCTCAGTCCTCAATCTTCAATCCTCAATACTCAGTATTCAATCCTCAATCCTCAGTCCTCAGTCCTCAAACCGCAATCCTCAACCCTCAGCCCACATTCTCAGTCCTCAATCCTCAATTCTCAGCCCTCAGCCCTCAAACCTCAATCCTCAACCCTCAGACCTCATCCTCAATCCTCAATTATCAATCCTCAATCCTCAATCTTCAATCCTCAATACTCAATCTTCAATCCTCAATCCTCAGTCCTCAATACTCAACTATCAGTCCTCAATTCTCAGTACTCAATCCTCAATCCTCAGTCTTCAATCCTCAATACTCAATCTTCAATCCTCAATCCTCAATCCTCAATCCTCAATGCTCAATCCTCAATCCTCAATCCTCAACCCTCAATCTTCAATCCTCAATACTCAATCTGCAAACCTCAATCCTCAGTCCTCAATCCTCAATCCTCATTCTTCAATCCTCAATACCCAATCCTCAATCTTCAATCCTCAATCCACAATCCTCAATCCTCAATCCTCATTCTTCAATCCTCAACACCCAATCCTCAATCTTCAATCCTCAATCCTCAATTCTCAGTCCTCAATCCTCAATCTTCAATCCTCAATACTCAATCTTCAATCCTCAATCCTCAATCCTCAATCCTCAATCCTCAATCCTCATTCTTCAATCCTCAACACCCAATCCTCAATCTTCAATCCTCAATCCTCGATCCTCAATTCTCAATCCTCAATCCTCAATCCTCAGACCTCAAACATCAATACTCAACCCTCAGTCCTCGTCCTCAATCCACAACACTCAATCCTCGATCATCAATCTTCAATCATCAATATTCAATCTTCAATCCTCAATTCTCAATCCTCAATACTCAATCCTCAATACTCGACCATCAGCCCTCAATTCTCAATACTCAATAGAACATCCTGAATTCTCAGGATTCAATACTCAAACCTCAACACTCAACCCTCAACCCTCAATGCTCAATCCTCAATCCTCAATCGTCAATCCTCAATACTCAATCTTCAATCCTCCATTCTCAATCCTCAATCCTCAATCCTCAATCCTCAATCTTCAACCCTCAATCCACAATCGTCAGGCTTCAATCCTCAATACCCAATCCTCAGTCTTCAATATTCAATCCTCAGTCCTCAATTCTCAATCCTCAATCCTCAATCCTCAATTCTCAATCCTCAATCCTCTGTCCTCAGTCCTCAAACCTCAACCCTCAACCCTCAGCCCTCATCCTCAATCCTCAATACTCAATACTCAATCCTCAATCTTCAATCCTCAATACTCAATCTTCAATAATCAATCCTCAATCCTCAATCCTCAATACTCAATCCTCAATCGTCGATCCTCAATCCCCAATCCTCAATCTTCAATCCTCAATCCTCAATCCTCAATCCTCAATCCTCAATCTTCAATCCTCAATCTTCAATCATCTATACTCAATCTTCAATCCTCAATCCTCAATCCTCAATCCTCAATCCTCAATCCTCAATCCTCAATCCTCAATCTTCAATCATCAACACTCAGTCTTCAATACTCAATCCTCAATCCTCAATCCTCAATCCTCAATCCTCAATCCTCATTCTTCAATCCTCAATACACAATCCTCAATCTTCAATCCTCAATCCTCAATCCTCAATTCTCAATCCTCAATACTCAATCTTCAATCCTCCGTCCTCAATCCTCAATCCTCATTCTTCAATCCTCAATACCCAATCCTCAATCTTCAATCCTCAATCCTCAATCCTCAATTCTCAATCCTCAATCCTCAGACCTAAGTCCTCAAATCTCAATCCTCAACCCTCAGCCCTCATCCTCAATCCTCAATCCTCAATCTTCAACCCTCAATCCTCAATCCTCAAGCCTCAACCCTCAATCCTCAATCCTCAGTCCTCAAACCTCAATTCTGAATCCTCAATCTTCAGACCTCAGATCTCAACAATCAGATGTCAATCCTGAATCTTTAATAGAATATCATCAATTCACAGTTTTCAATACCCAATACTCAATCTGCAATCTTCAAATCTCTATTCACATACATCAATTCTCATCACTCAACCCTCAACCCTCAGTCCGCAATCCTCAATCTTCAACCCTCAATCCTCAAATAGTCAATCCTCAATCCTCAATCGTCAATACTCAATACTCAATCTTCAATCCTCAATCCTCAATCCCTAATCCTCAATCCTCAATCCTCAACCTTCCATCGTCAATACTCAATCTTCAATCCTCAATCCTCAATCCGCAATCCTCAATGCTCAATCCTCAATCCTCAATCCTCAAACCTCAATCTTCAGTCCTCAATACTCAATCTGCAATCCTCAATACTCAATCGTCAATCCTCAATCCTCAATCGTCGATCCTCAACCGTCAGTCCTCGTCCTCAATCCTCAACCCTCAATCCTCAATCCTCAGTCCTGAATCTTCAATCCTCAATACTCAGTATTCAATCCTCAATCCTCAGTCCTCAGTCCTCAAACCGCAATCCTCAACCCTCAGCCCACATTCTCAGTCCTCAATCCTCAATTCTCAGCCCTCAGCCCTCAAACCTCAATCCTCAACCCTCAGACCTCATCCTCAATCCTCAATTATCAATCCTCAATCCTCAATCTTCAATCCTCAATACTCAATCTTCAATCCTCAATCCTCAGTCCTCAATACTCAACTATCAGTCCTCAATTCTCAGTACTCAATCCTCAATCCTCAGTCTTCAATCCTCAATACTCAATCTTCAATCCTCAATCCTCAATCCTCAATCCTCAATGCTCAATCCTCAATCCTCAATCCTCAACCCTCAATCTTCAATCCTCAATACTCAATCTGCAACCCTCAATCCTCAGTCCTCTATCCTCAATCCTCAAGCCTCAACCCTCAATCCTCAATCCTCATCCTCAATCCTCAATGCTAAATTCTCAATCCTCAAACCTCAAACCTCAATCCTCAACCGTCAGTCCTCGTCCTCAATCCTCAACCCTCAATCCTCAATCCTCAGTCCTCAACCTTCAATCCTCAATACTCAGTATTCAATCCTGAATCCTCAATCCTCAGTCCTCAATCCTCAATCTTCAATCCTCAATCCTCAGTCCTCATTCCTCAACCATCATTCTTCAATACTCAATACCCAATGCTCAGTCTTCAATCCTCAATCCTCAATCATCAAATCTCAATCCCCAATCCTCAGTCCTCAGTCCCCAATCCTCAATCCTCAACCCTCAGCCCTCATCCTCAATTCTCAATCCTCAATCCTCAATCCTCAATCTTCAATCCTCAATACTCAATCTTCAATAATCAATCCTCAATTCTCAATCCTCAATCCCCAATCCTCAATCTTCAATCCTCAATCCTCAATCCTCAATACTCAATCCTCAATCCTCAGTCCTCATCCCTCAAACCTCAATCCTCAACCCTCAGCCCTCATCCTCAATTCTCAATCCTAAATTCTCAATCCTCAAACCTCAAACCTCAATCCTCAACCGTCAGTCCTCGTGCTCAATCGTCAACCCTCAATACTCAATCCTCAGTCCTCAATCTTCAATCCTCAATACTCAATATTCAATCCTCAATCCTCAATCCTCAGTCCTCAATCCTCAATCTTCAATCCTCAATCCTCAGTCCTCAATCCTCAATCCTCATTCTTCAATACTCAATACCCAATCCTCAGTCTTCAATCCTCAATCCTCAGTCATCAAATCTCAATCCCCAATCCTCAGTCCTCAGTCCTCAAACCTCAATCCTCAGCCCTCAGCCCTCATCCTCAATTCTCAATCCTCAATCCTCAATCCTCAATCTTCAATCCTCAATACTCAATCTTCAATAAACAATCCTCAATTCTCAATCCTCAATACTCAATCCTCAATCGTCAACCCTCAATCCCCAATCCTCAATCTTCAATCCTCAATCCTCAATCCTCAACCCTCAATCCTCAATCTTCAATCCCCAATAATCAATCTTCAATCCTCAATCCTCAATCCTCAATCCTGAATCCTCAATTCTCAATCCCCAAACTCCAATCCTCTATACTCAGTCTTCAATCCTCAATCCTCATTCCTCAATCCTCATTCTTCAACCCTCAATACCCAATCCTCAATCTTCAATCCTCAATCCTCAATCCTCAATTCTCAATCCTCAATCCTCAATCCTCAGTCCTCCAACCTCAATCGCCAATCCTCAGCCCTCATCCTCAATCCTCAATCCTAAATACTCAATCCTCAAACCTCAAACTTCAATCCTCAACCGTCAGTCCTCGTCCTCAATCCTCAACCCTCAATCCTCAATCCTCAGTCCTCAATCTTCAATCCTCAATACTCAATCCTCAACCCTCAATCTTCAATCCTCAATACTCAATCTGGAAACCTCAATCCTCAGTCCTCAATCCTCAATCCTCATTCTTCAATCCTCAATACCCAATCCTCAATCTTCAATCCTCAATCCACAATCCTCAATCCTCATTCTTCAATCCTCAACACCCAATCCTCAATCTTCAATCCTCAATCCTCAATTCTCAGTCCTCAATCCTCAATCTTCAATCCTCAATACTCAATCTTCAATCCTCAATCCTCAATCCTCAATCCTCAATCCTCAATCCTCATTCTTCAATCCTCAACACCCAATCCTCAATCTTCAATCCTCAATCCTCGATCCTCAATTCTCAATCCTCAATCCTCAATCCTCAGACCTCAAACATCAATACTCAACCCTCAGTCCTCGTCCTCAATCCACAACACTCAATCCTCGATCATCAATCTTCAATCATCAATATTCAATCTTCAATCCTCAATTCTCAATCCTCAATACTCAATCCTCAATACTCGACCATCAGCCCTCAATTCTCAATACTCAATAGAACATCCTGAATTCTCAGGATTCAATACTCAAACCTCAACACTCAACCCTCAACCCTCAATGCTCAATCCTCAATCCTCAATCGTCAATCCTCAATACTCAATCTTCAATCCTCCATTCTCAATCCTCAATCCTCAATCCTCAATCCTCAATCTTCAACCCTCAATCCACAATCGTCAGGCTTCAATCCTCAATACCCAATCCTCAGTCTTCAATATTCAATCCTCAGTCCTCAATTCTCAATCCTCAATCCTCAATCCTCAATTCTCAATCCTCAATCCTCTGTCCTCAGTCCTCAAACCTCAACCCTCAACCCTCAGCCCTCATCCTCAATCCTCAATACTCAATACTCAATCCTCAATCTTCAATCCTCAATACTCAATCTTCAATAATCAATCCTCAATCCTCAATCCTCAATACTCAATCCTCAATCGTCGATCCTCAATCCCCAATCCTCAATCTTCAATCCTCAATCCTCAATCCTCAATCCTCAATCCTCAATCTTCAATCCTCAATCTTCAATCATCTATACTCAATCTTCAATCCTCAATCCTCAATCCTCAATCCTCAATCCTCAATCCTCAATCCTCAATCCTCAATCTTCAATCATCAACACTCAGTCTTCAATACTCAATCCTCAATCCTCAATCCTCAATCCTCAATCCTCAATCCTCATTCTTCAATCCTCAATACACAATCCTCAATCTTCAATCCTCAATCCTCAATCCTCAATTCTCAATCCTCAATACTCAATCTTCAATCCTCCGTCCTCAATCCTCAATCCTCATTCTTCAATCCTCAATACCCAATCCTCAATCTTCAATCCTCAATCCTCAATCCTCAATTCTCAATCCTCAATCCTCAGACCTAAGTCCTCAAATCTCAATCCTCAACCCTCAGCCCTCATCCTCAATCCTCAATCCTCAATCTTCAACCCTCAATCCTCAATCCTCAAGCCTCAACCCTCAATCCTCAATCCTCAGTCCTCAAACCTCAATTCTGAATCCTCAATCTTCAGACCTCAGATCTCAACAATCAGATGTCAATCCTGAATCTTTAATAGAATATCATCAATTCACAGTTTTCAATACCCAATACTCAATCTGCAATCTTCAAATCTCTATTCACATACATCAATTCTCATCACTCAACCCTCAACCCTCAGTCCGCAATCCTCAATCTTCAACCCTCAATCCTCAAATAGTCAATCCTCAATCCTCAATCGTCAATACTCAATACTCAATCTTCAATCCTCAATCCTCAATCCCTAATCCTCAATCCTCAATCCTCAACCTTCCATCGTCAATACTCAATCTTCAATCCTCAATCCTCAATCCGCAATCCTCAATGCTCAATCCTCAATCCTCAATCCTCAAACCTCAATCTTCAGTCCTCAATACTCAATCTGCAATCCTCAATACTCAATCGTCAATCCTCAATCCTCAATCGTCGATCCTCAACCGTCAGTCCTCGTCCTCAATCCTCAACCCTCAATCCTCAATCCTCAGTCCTGAATCTTCAATCCTCAATACTCAGTATTCAATCCTCAATCCTCAGTCCTCAGTCCTCAAACCGCAATCCTCAACCCTCAGCCCACATTCTCAGTCCTCAATCCTCAATTCTCAGCCCTCAGCCCTCAAACCTCAATCCTCAACCCTCAGACCTCATCCTCAATCCTCAATTATCAATCCTCAATCCTCAATCTTCAATCCTCAATACTCAATCTTCAATCCTCAATCCTCAGTCCTCAATACTCAACTATCAGTCCTCAATTCTCAGTACTCAATCCTCAATCCTCAGTCTTCAATCCTCAATACTCAATCTTCAATCCTCAATCCTCAATCCTCAATCCTCAATGCTCAATCCTCAATCCTCAATCCTCAACCCTCAATCTTCAATCCTCAATACTCAATCTGCAACCCTCAATCCTCAGTCCTCTATCCTCAATCCTCAAGCCTCAACCCTCAATCCTCAATCCTCATCCTCAATCCTCAATGCTAAATTCTCAATCCTCAAACCTCAAACCTCAATCCTCAACCGTCAGTCCTCGTCCTCAATCCTCAACCCTCAATCCTCAATCCTCAGTCCTCAACCTTCAATCCTCAATACTCAGTATTCAATCCTGAATCCTCAATCCTCAGTCCTCAATCCTCAATCTTCAATCCTCAATCCTCAGTCCTCATTCCTCAACCATCATTCTTCAATACTCAATACCCAATGCTCAGTCTTCAATCCTCAATCCTCAATCATCAAATCTCAATCCCCAATCCTCAGTCCTCAGTCCCCAATCCTCAATCCTCAACCCTCAGCCCTCATCCTCAATTCTCAATCCTCAATCCTCAATCCTCAATCTTCAATCCTCAATACTCAATCTTCAATAATCAATCCTCAATTCTCAATCCTCAATCCCCAATCCTCAATCTTCAATCCTCAATCCTCAATCCTCAATACTCAATCCTCAATCCTCAGTCCTCATCCCTCAAACCTCAATCCTCAACCCTCAGCCCTCATCCTCAATTCTCAATCCTAAATTCTCAATCCTCAAACCTCAAACCTCAATCCTCAACCGTCAGTCCTCGTGCTCAATCGTCAACCCTCAATACTCAATCCTCAGTCCTCAATCTTCAATCCTCAATACTCAATATTCAATCCTCAATCCTCAATCCTCAGTCCTCAATCCTCAATCTTCAATCCTCAATCCTCAGTCCTCAATCCTCAATCCTCATTCTTCAATACTCAATACCCAATCCTCAGTCTTCAATCCTCAATCCTCAGTCATCAAATCTCAATCCCCAATCCTCAGTCCTCAGTCCTCAAACCTCAATCCTCAGCCCTCAGCCCTCATCCTCAATTCTCAATCCTCAATCCTCAATCCTCAATCTTCAATCCTCAATACTCAATCTTCAATAAACAATCCTCAATTCTCAATCCTCAATACTCAATCCTCAATCGTCAACCCTCAATCCCCAATCCTCAATCTTCAATCCTCAATCCTCAATCCTCAACCCTCAATCCTCAATCTTCAATCCCCAATAATCAATCTTCAATCCTCAATCCTCAATCCTCAATCCTGAATCCTCAATTCTCAATCCCCAAACTCCAATCCTCTATACTCAGTCTTCAATCCTCAATCCTCATTCCTCAATCCTCATTCTTCAACCCTCAATACCCAATCCTCAATCTTCAATCCTCAATCCTCAATCCTCAATTCTCAATCCTCAATCCTCAATCCTCAGTCCTCCAACCTCAATCGCCAATCCTCAGCCCTCATCCTCAATCCTCAATCCTAAATACTCAATCCTCAAACCTCAAACTTCAATCCTCAACCGTCAGTCCTCGTCCTCAATCCTCAACCCTCAATCCTCAATCCTCAGTCCTCAATCTTCAATCCTCAATACTCAATCCTCAACCCTCAATCTTCAATCCTCAATACTCAATCTGGAAACCTCAATCCTCAGTCCTCAATCCTCAATCCTCATTCTTCAATCCTCAATACCCAATCCTCAATCTTCAATCCTCAATCCACAATCCTCAATCCTCATTCTTCAATCCTCAACACCCAATCCTCAATCTTCAATCCTCAATCCTCAATTCTCAGTCCTCAATCCTCAATCTTCAATCCTCAATACTCAATCTTCAATCCTCAATCCTCAATCCTCAATCCTCAATCCTCAATCCTCATTCTTCAATCCTCAACACCCAATCCTCAATCTTCAATCCTCAATCCTCGATCCTCAATTCTCAATCCTCAATCCTCAATCCTCAGACCTCAAACATCAATACTCAACCCTCAGTCCTCGTCCTCAATCCACAACACTCAATCCTCGATCATCAATCTTCAATCATCAATATTCAATCTTCAATCCTCAATTCTCAATCCTCAATACTCAATCCTCAATACTCGACCATCAGCCCTCAATTCTCAATACTCAATAGAACATCCTGAATTCTCAGGATTCAATACTCAAACCTCAACACTCAACCCTCAACCCTCAATGCTCAATCCTCAATCCTCAATCGTCAATCCTCAATACTCAATCTTCAATCCTCCATTCTCAATCCTCAATCCTCAATCCTCAATCCTCAATCTTCAACCCTCAATCCACAATCGTCAGGCTTCAATCCTCAATACCCAATCCTCAGTCTTCAATATTCAATCCTCAGTCCTCAATTCTCAATCCTCAATCCTCAATCCTCAATTCTCAATCCTCAATCCTCTGTCCTCAGTCCTCAAACCTCAACCCTCAACCCTCAGCCCTCATCCTCAATCCTCAATACTCAATACTCAATCCTCAATCTTCAATCCTCAATACTCAATCTTCAATAATCAATCCTCAATCCTCAATCCTCAATACTCAATCCTCAATCGTCGATCCTCAATCCCCAATCCTCAATCTTCAATCCTCAATCCTCAATCCTCAATCCTCAATCCTCAATCTTCAATCCTCAATCTTCAATCATCTATACTCAATCTTCAATCCTCAATCCTCAATCCTCAATCCTCAATCCTCAATCCTCAATCCTCAATCCTCAATCTTCAATCATCAACACTCAGTCTTCAATACTCAATCCTCAATCCTCAATCCTCAATCCTCAATCCTCAATCCTCATTCTTCAATCCTCAATACACAATCCTCAATCTTCAATCCTCAATCCTCAATCCTCAATTCTCAATCCTCAATACTCAATCTTCAATCCTCCGTCCTCAATCCTCAATCCTCATTCTTCAATCCTCAATACCCAATCCTCAATCTTCAATCCTCAATCCTCAATCCTCAATTCTCAATCCTCAATCCTCAGACCTAAGTCCTCAAATCTCAATCCTCAACCCTCAGCCCTCATCCTCAATCCTCAATCCTCAATCTTCAACCCTCAATCCTCAATCCTCAAGCCTCAACCCTCAATCCTCAATCCTCAGTCCTCAAACCTCAATTCTGAATCCTCAATCTTCAGACCTCAGATCTCAACAATCAGATGTCAATCCTGAATCTTTAATAGAATATCATCAATTCACAGTTTTCAATACCCAATACTCAATCTGCAATCTTCAAATCTCTATTCACATACATCAATTCTCATCACTCAACCCTCAACCCTCAGTCCGCAATCCTCAATCTTCAACCCTCAATCCTCAAATAGTCAATCCTCAATCCTCAATCGTCAATACTCAATACTCAATCTTCAATCCTCAATCCTCAATCCCTAATCCTCAATCCTCAATCCTCAACCTTCCATCGTCAATACTCAATCTTCAATCCTCAATCCTCAATCCGCAATCCTCAATGCTCAATCCTCAATCCTCAATCCTCAAACCTCAATCTTCAGTCCTCAATACTCAATCTGCAATCCTCAATACTCAATCGTCAATCCTCAATCCTCAATCGTCGATCCTCAACCGTCAGTCCTCGTCCTCAATCCTCAACCCTCAATCCTCAATCCTCAGTCCTGAATCTTCAATCCTCAATACTCAGTATTCAATCCTCAATCCTCAGTCCTCAGTCCTCAAACCGCAATCCTCAACCCTCAGCCCACATTCTCAGTCCTCAATCCTCAATTCTCAGCCCTCAGCCCTCAAACCTCAATCCTCAACCCTCAGACCTCATCCTCAATCCTCAATTATCAATCCTCAATCCTCAATCTTCAATCCTCAATACTCAATCTTCAATCCTCAATCCTCAGTCCTCAATACTCAACTATCAGTCCTCAATTCTCAGTACTCAATCCTCAATCCTCAGTCTTCAATCCTCAATACTCAATCTTCAATCCTCAATCCTCAATCCTCAATCCTCAATGCTCAATCCTCAATCCTCAATCCTCAACCCTCAATCTTCAATCCTCAATACTCAATCTGCAACCCTCAATCCTCAGTCCTCTATCCTCAATCCTCAAGCCTCAACCCTCAATCCTCAATCCTCATCCTCAATCCTCAATCCTAAATTCTCAATCCTCAAACCTCAAACCTCAATCCTCAACCGTCAGTCCTCGTCCTCAATCCTCAACCCTCAATCCTCAATCCTCAGTCCTCAACCTTCAATCCTCAATACTCAGTATTCAATCCTGAATCCTCAATCCTCAGTCCTCAATCCTCAATCTTCAATCCTCAATCCTCAGTCCTCATTCCTCAACCATCATTCTTCAATACTCAATACCCAATGCTCAGTCTTCAATCCTCAATCCTCAATCATCAAATCTCAATCCCCAATCCTCAGTCCTCAGTCCCCAATCCTCAATCCTCAACCCTCAGCCCTCATCCTCAATTCTCAATCCTCAATCCTCAATCCTCAATCTTCAATCCTCAATACTCAATCTTCAATAATCAATCCTCAATTCTCAATCCTCAATCCTCAATCCTCAATCTTCAATCCTCAATCCGCAATCCTCAATACTCAATCCTCAATCCTCAGTCCTCATCCCTCAAACCTCAATCCTCAACCCTCAGCCCTCATCCTCAATTCTCAATCCTAAATTCTCAATCCTCAAACCTCAAACCTCAATCCTCAACCGTCAGTCCTCGTGCTCAAACGTCAACCCTCAATACTCAATCCTCAGTCCTCAATCTTCAATCCTCAATACTCAATATTCAATCCTCAATCCTCAATCCTCAGTCCTCAATCCTCAATCTTCAATCCTCAATCCTCAGTCCTCAATCCTCAATCCTCATTCTTCAATACTCAATACCCAATCCTCAGTCTTCAATCCTCAATCCTCAGTCATCAAATCTCAATCCCCAATCCTCAGTCCTCAGTCCTCAAACCTCAATCCTCAGCCCTCAGCCCTCATCCTCAATTCTCAATCCTCAATCCTCAATCCTCAATCTTCAATCCTCAATACTCAATCTTCAATAAACAATCCTCAATTCTCAATCCTCAATACTCAATCCTCAATCGTCAACCCTCAATCCCCAATCCTCAATCTTCAATCCTCAATCCTCAATCCTCAACCCTCAATCCTCAATCTTCAATCCCCAATAATCAATCTTCAATCCTCAATCCTCAATCCTCAATCCTGAATCCTCAATTCTCAATCCCCAAACTCCAATCCTCTATACTCAGTCTTCAATCCTCAATCCTCATTCCTCAATCCTCATTCTTCAACCCTCAATACCCAATCCTCAATCTTCAATCCTCAATCCTCAATCCTCAATTCTCAATCCTCAATCCTCAATCCTCAGTCCTCCAACCTCAATCGCCAATCCTCAGCCCTCATCCTCAATCCTCAATCCTAAATACTCAATCCTCAAACCTCAAACTTCAATCCTCAACCGTCAGTCCTCGTCCTCAATCCTCAACCCTCAATCCTCAATCCTCAGTCCTCAATCTTCAATCCTCAATACTCAATATTCAATCCTCAATCCTCAATCCTCAGTCCTCAATCCTCAATCTTCAATCCTCAATCCTCAGTCCTCAATCCTCAATCCTCATTCTTCAATACTCAATACCCAATCCTCAGTCTTCAATCCTCAATCCTCAATCCTCAAATCTCAATCCCCAATCCTCAGTCCTCAGATCTCAAACCTCAATCCTCAACCCTCAGCCCTCATCCTCAATTCTCAATCCTCAATCATCAATCCTCAATCTTCAATCCTCAATCCTCAATCCTCAATTCTCAATCCTCAATCCTCATTCTTCAATCCTCAATACCCAATCCTCAATTTTCAATCCTCAATCCTCAATCCTCAATTCTCAATCCTCAATCCTCAGCCCTATGTCCTCAAATCTCAATCCTCAACCCTCAGCACTCATCCTCAATCCTCAATCCTCAATCTTCAACCCTCAATCCTCAAGCCTCAATCCTCAATCCTCAATCATCAGTCCTCAAACCTCAATTCTGAATCCTCAATCTTCAGACCTCAGATCTCAACAATCAGATGTCAATCCTGAATCCTTAATAGAATATCATCAATTCACAGTTTTCAATACCCAATACTCAATCTGCAATCTTCAAATCTCTATTCACAAACATCAATCCTCGTCACTCAACCCTCAACACTCAGTCCGCAATCCTCAATCTTCAACCCTCAATCCTCAACACTCAATACTCAATCCTCAATCGTCAATACTCAATACTCAATCTTCAATCCTCAATTCTCAATCCTCAATCCTCAATCCTCAATCCTCAATCTTCCATCGTCAATACTCAATCTTCAATCCTCAATCCTCAATCCGCAGTCCTCAATGCTCAATCCTCAATCCTCAATCCTCAAACCTCAATCTTGAATCCTCAATACTCAATCTGCAATCCTCAATCCTCAATCCTCAATCCTCAATCCTCAATCCTCAATCGTCGATCCTCAATCCCCATTCCTCAATCTTCAATCCTCAATCCTCAATCCCCAATCGTCAATCCTCAATCCTCAATCTCCAATCCTCAATCCTCAATCGTCATTCGTCAATCCTCATTCTTCAATCCTCAATACCCAATCCTCAATCTTCAATCTTCAACCCTCAATCCTCAACTCTCAATCCTCAAACCTCAATCGTCAAACCTCAGCCCTCATCCTCAATCCTCAATCCTCAATCCTCAATCCTCAATCCTCAATCCTCATGCCTCAATCCTCAATCCTCAATCCTCAGTCATCAAACATCAATCCTGAATCCTCAATCCTGAATCCTCAATCTTCACACCTCAGACCTGAACAATCAGATGTCAATCCTCAATCCTCAATAGAATATCATCAATTCACAGTTTTCAATACTCAATACTCAATCTTCAATCCTCAATCCTCAATCCTCAATCCTCAATCCTCAATCGTCATTCTGCAATCCCCAATACTCAATCTTCAATCCTCTATCCTCAATCCTCAATCCTCTAACCTCATTCTACAATCCTCAATACCCAATCCTCAAACATCAATCCTCTATCCTCAATCCTCAATACTCAATCCTCAATCCTCAGTCCTCAGTCATCAAACCTCAATCCTAAACCCTCAGCCCTCATCCTCAATCCTCAATCCTAAATTCTCAATCCTCAAACCTCAAACCTCAATCCTCAACCGTCAGTCCTCGTCCTCAATCCTCAACCCTCAATCCTCAATCCTCAGTCCTCAATCTTCAATCCTCAATACTCAATATTCAATCCTCAATCCTCAATCCTCAGTCCTCAATCCTCAATCTTCAATCCTCAATCCTCAGTCCTCAATCCTCAATCCTCATTCTTCAATACTCAATACCCAATCCTCAGTCTTCAATCCTCAATCCTCAATCCTCAAATCTCAATCCCCAATCCTCAGTCCTCAGTCCTCAAACCTCAATCCTCAACCCTCAGCCCTCATCCTCAATTCTCAATCCTCAATCCTCAATCCTCAATCTTCAATCCTCAATACTCAATCTTCAATAATCAATCCTCAATTCTCGATCCTCAATACTCAATCCTCAATCGTCAACCCTCAATACCCAATCCTCAATCTTCAATCCTCAATCCTCAATCCTCAATCCTCAATCCTCAATCCTCATTCTTCAACCCTCAATACCCAATCCACAATCTTCAATCCTCAATCCTCAATCCTCAATTCTCAATCCTGAATCCTCAATCCTCAGTCCTCAAACCTCAATCGCCAAACCTCAGCCCTCATCCTCAATTCTCAGTCCTCAATCTTCAATCCTCAATCCTCAATCCTCATGCCTCAATACTCAATACTCAATCCTCAGTCATCAAACCTCAATCCTGAATCGTCAATCCTGAATTCTCAATCTTCAGACCTCAGACCTGAACAATCAGATGTCAATCCTCAATCCTCAATAGAATATTATCAATTCACAGTTTTCAATACACAATACTCAATCTGCAATCTTCAAATTTCTATCCACAAACATCAATTCTCATCACTCAACCCTCAACACTCAGTCCCCAATCCTCAATCTTCAATCCTCAATCCGCAATCCTCAATCCTCAATCCTGAATCTTCAATCCTCTATACTAAATCCTCAATCCTCAATCCTCAATCCTCAATCCTCAATCCTCAATCCTCAATCCTCATTCTACAATCCTCAGTACCCAATCCTCAATCTTCAATCCTCAATCCTCAATCCTCAATTCTCAATCCTCAATCCTCAGTCCTCAGTCCTCAAACCGCAATCCTCAACCCTCAGCCCACATTCTCAGTCCTCAATCCTCAATTCTCAGCCCTCAGCCCTCAAACCTCAATCCTCAACCCTCAGACCTCATCCTCAATCCTCAATTATCAATCCTCAATCCTCAATCTTCAATCCTCAATACTCAATCTTCAATCCTCAATCCTCAGTCCTCAATACTCAACTATCAGTCCTCAATTCTCAGTACTCAATCCTCAATCCTCAGTCTTCAATCCTCAATACTCAATCTTCAATCCTCAATCCTCAATCCTCAGTCTTCAATCCTCAATACTCAATCTTCAATCCTCAATCCTCAATCTTCAATCCTCAATCCTCAATCCTCAATACTCAATCCTCAATCCTCAGTCCTAAGTCCTCAAACCTCAATCCTCAACCCTCAGCCCTCATCCTCAATCCTCAATCCTAAATTCTCAATCCTCAAACCTCAAACCTCAATCCTCAACCGTCAGTCCTCGTCCTCAATCCTCAACCCTCAATCCTCAATCCTCAGTCCTCAACCTTCAATCCTCAATACTCAGTATTCAATCCTGAATCCTCAATCCTCAGTCCTCAAGCCTCAATCTTCAATCCTCAATCCTCAGTCCTCATTCCTCAACCATCATTCTTAAATACTCAATACCCAATGCTCAGTCTTCAATCCTCAATCCTCAATCATCAAATCTCAATCCCCAATCCTCAGTCCTCAGTCCTCAATCCTCAATCCTCAACCCTCAGCCCTCATCCTCAATTCTCAATCCTCAATCCTCAATCCTCAATCTTCAATCCTCAATACTCAATCTTCAATAAACAATCCTCAATTCTCAATCCTCAATACTCAATCCTCAATCGTCAACCCTCAATCCCCAATCCTCAATCTTCAATCCTCAATCCTCAATCCTCAACCCTCAATCCTCAATCTTCAATCCCCAATAATCAATCTTCAATCCTCAATCCTCAATCCTCAATCCTGAATCCTCAATTCTCAATCCCCAAACTCCAATCCTCTATACTCAGTCTTCACTCCTCAATCCTCATTCCTCAATCCTCATTCTTCAACCCTCAATACCCAATCCTCAATCTTCAATCCTCAATCCTCAATCCTCAATTCTCAATCCTCAATCCTCAATCCTCAGTCCTCCAACCTCAATCGCCAATCCTCAGCCCTCATCCTCAATCCTCAATCCTAAATACTCAATCCTCAAACCTCAAACTTCAATCCTCAACCGTCAGTCCTCGTCCTCAATCCTCAACCCTCAATCCTCAATCCTCAGTCCTCAATCTTCAATCCTCAATACTCAATATTCAATCCTCAATCCTCAATCATCAATCCTCAATCTTCAATCCTCAATCCTCAATCCTCAATTCTCAATCCTCAATCCTCATTCTTCAATCCTCAATACCCAATCCTCAATTTTCAATCCTCAATCCTCAATCCTCAATTCTCAATCCTCAATCCTCAGCCCTATGTCCTCAAATCTCAATCCTCAACCCTCAGCACTCATCCTCAATCCTCAATCCTCAATCTTCAACCCTCAATCCTCAAGCCTCAACCCTCAATCCTCAATCATCAGTCCTCAAACCTCAATTCTGAATCCTCAATCTTCAGACCTCAGATCTCAACAATCAGATGTCAATCCTGAATCCTTAATAGAATATCATCAATTCACAGTTTTCAATACCCAATACTCAATCTACAATCTTCAAATCTCTATTCACAAACATCAATTCTCGTCACTCAACCCTCAACACTCAGTCCGCAATCCTCAATCTTCAACCCTCAATCCTCAATACTCAATACTCAATCCTCAATCGTCAATACTCAATACTCAATCTTCAATCCTCAATCCTCAATCCTCAATCCTCAATCCTCAATCCTCAATCTTCCATCGTCAATACTCAATCTTCAATCCTCAATCCTCAATCCGCAGTCCTCAATGCTCAATCCTCAATCCTCAATCCTCAAACCTCAATCTTCAATCCTCAATACTCAATCTGCAATCCTCAATCCTCAATCCTCAATCCTCAATCCTCAATCCTCAATCGTCGATCCTCAATCCCCATTCCTCAATCTTCAATCCTCAATCCTCAATCCCCAATCCTCAATCCTCAATCCTCAATACTCAATCTGCAACCCTCAATACTCAATCTGCAACCCTCAATCCTCAGTCCTCAATCCTCAATCCTCATTCTTCAATCCTCAATACCCAATCCTCAATCTTCAATCCTCAATCCACAATCCTCAATCCTCAATCCTCATTCTTCAATCCTCAACACCCAATCCTCAATCTTCAATCCTCAATCCTCAATTCTCAGACCTCAATCCTCAATCTTCAATCCTCAATACTCAATCTTCAATCCTCAATCCTCAATCCTCAATCCTCAATCCTCAATCCTCATTCTTCAATCCTCAACACCCAATCCTCAATCTTCAATCCTCAATCCTCGATCCTCAATTCTCAATCCTCAATCCTCAATCCTCAGACCTCAAACATCAATACTCAACCCTCAGTCCTCGTCCTCAATCCACAACACTCAATCCTCGATCATCAATCTTCAATCATCAATATTCAATCTTCAATCCTCAATCCTCAATCCTCAATACTCAATCCTCAATACTCGACCATCAGCCCTCAATTCTCAATACTCAATAGAATATCCTGAATTCTCAGGATTCAATACTCAAACCTCAACACTCAACCCTCAACCCTCAATGCTCAATCCTCAATCCTCAATCGTCAATCCTCAATACTCAATCTTCAATCCTCCATTCTCAATCCTCAATCCTCAATCCTCAATCCTCAATCCTCAACCCTCAATCCACAATCGTCAGGCTTCAATCCTCAATACCCAATCCTCAGTCTTCAATCTTCAATACTCAGTCCTCAATTCTCAATCCTCAATCCTCAATCCTCAATTCTCAATCCTCAATCCTATGTCCTCAGTCCTCAAACCTCAACCCTCAACCCTCAGCCCTCATCCTCAATCCTCAATACTCAATACTCAATCCTCAATCTTCAATCCTCAATACTCAATCTTCAATAATCAATCCTCAATCCTCAATCCTCAATACTCAATCCTCAATCGTCGATCCTCAATCCCCAATCCTCAATCTTCAATCCTCAATCCTCAATCCTCAATCCTGAATCCTCAATCTTCAATCCTCAATCTTCAATCATCTATACTCAATCTTCAATCCTCAATCCTCAATCCTCAATCCTCAATCCTCAATCCTCAATCCTCAATCCTCAATCTTCAATCATCAGCACTCAGTCTTCAATACTCAATCCTCAGTCCTCAATCCTCAATCCTCAATCCTCAATCCTCATTCTTCAATCCTCAATACACAATCCTCAATCTTCAATCCTCAATCCTCAATCCTCAATTCTCAATCCTCAATACTCAATCTTCAATCCTCCGTCCTCAATCCTCAATCCTCATTCTTCAATCCTCAATACCCAATCCTCAATCTTCAATCCTCAATCCTCAATCCTCAATTCTCAATCATCAATCCTCAGACCTAAGTCCTCAAATCTCAATCCTCAACCCTCAGCCCTCATCCTCAATCCTCAATCCTCAATCTTCAACCCTCAATCCTCAATCCTCAAGCCTCAACCCTCAATCCTCAATCCTCAGTCCTCAAACCTCAATTCTGAATCCTCAATCTTCAGACCTCAGATCTCAACAATCAGATGTCAATCCTGAATCCTTAATAGAATATCATCAATTCACAGTTTTCTATACCCAATACTCAATCTGCAATCTTCAAATCTCTATTCACATACATCAATTCTCATCACTCAACCCTCAACCCTCAGTCCGCAATCCTCAATCTTCAACCCTCAATCCTCAATACTCAATCCTCAATCCTCAATCGTCAATCCTCAATACTCAATCGTCAATCCTCAATCCTCAATCGTCGATCCTCAACCGTCAGTCCTCGTCCTCAATCCTCAACCCTCAATCCTCAATCCTCAGTCCTCAACCTTCAATCCTCAATACTCAGTATTCAATCCTCAATCCTCAGTCCTCAGTCCTCAAACCGCAATCCTCAACCCTCAGCCCACATTCTCAGTCCTCAATCCTCAATTCTCAGCCCTCAGCCCTCAATCCTCAATCCTCAACCCTCAGACCTCATCCTCAATCCTCAATTATCAATCCTCAATCCTCAATCTTCAATCCTCAATACTCAATCTTCAATCCTCAATCCTCAGTGCTCAATACTCAACTATCAGTCCTCAATTCTCAGTACTCAATCCTCAATCCTCAGTCTTCAATCCTCAATACTCAATCTTCAATCCTCAATCCTCAATCCTCAATCCTCAATGCTCAATCCTCAATCCTCAATCCTCAACCCTCAATCTTCAATCCTCAATACTCAATCTGCAACCCTCAATCCTCAGTCCTCAATCCTCAATCCTCACTCTTCAATCCTCAATACCCAATCCTCAATCTTCAATCCTCAATCCACAATCCTCAATCCTCAATCCTCATTCTACAATCCTCAACACCCAATCCTCAATCTTCAATCCTCAATCCTCAATTCTCAGACCTCAATCCTCAATCTTCAATCCTCAATACTCAATCTTCAATCCTCAATCCTCAATCCTCAATCCGCAATCCTCAATCCTCAATCCTCAATCCTCAATCCTCAATCTTCAATCCTCAATCTTCAATCATCAATACTCAATCTTCAATCCTCAATCCTCAATCCTCAATCCTCAATCCTCAATCCTCAATCCTCAATCCTCAATCTTCAATCATCAACACTCAGTCTTCAATACTCAATCCTCAATCCTCAGTCCTCAATCCTCAATCCTCATTCTTCAATCCTCAATATACAATCCTCAATCTTCAATCCTCAATCCTCAATCCTCAATTCTCAATCCTCAATACTCAATCTTCAATCCTCCGTCCTCAATCCTCAATCCTCAATTCTCAATCCTCAATTCTCAATCCTCAATCCTCAATCCTCAATCCTCAATCCTCAATCCTCAATCCTCAATCCTCATTCTTCAATCCTCAATACACAATCCTCAATCTTCAATCCTCAATCCTCAATCCTCAATTCTCAATCCTCAATACTCAATCTTCAATCCTCCGTCCTCAATCCTCAATCCTCATTCTTCAATCCTCAATACCCAATCCTCAATCTTCAATCCTCAATCCTCAATCCTCAATTCTCAATCCTCAATCCTCAGACCTAAGTCCTCAAATCTCAATCCTCAACCCTCAGCCCTCATCCTCAATCCTCAATCCTCAATCTTCAACCCTCAATCCTCAATCCTCAAGCCTCAACCCTCAATCCTCAGTCCTCAGTCCTCAAACCTCAATTCTGAATCCTCAATCTTCAGACCTCAGATCTCAACAATCAGATGTCAATCCTGAATCCTTAATAGAATATCATCAATTCACAGTTTTCAATACCCAATACTCAATCTGCAATCTTCAAATCTCTATTCACATACATCAATTCTCATCACTCAACCCTCAACACTCAGTCCGCAATCCTCAATCTTCAACCCTCAATCCTCAATACTCAATCCTCAATCCTCAATCGTCAATACTCAATACTCAATCTTCAATCCTCAATCCTCAATCCCTAATCCTCAATCCTCAATCCTCAACCTTCCATCGTCAATACTCAATCTTCAATCCTCAATCCTCAATCCGCAATCCTCAATGCTCAATCCTCAATCCTCAATCCTCAAACCTCAATCTTCAGTCCTCAATACTCAATCTGCAATCCTCAATCCTCAATCGTCGATCCTCAATCCCCAATCCTCAATCTTCAGTCCTCAATCCTCAATCCCCAATCCTCAATCCTCAATCCTCAATCTTCAATCCTCAATCCTCAATCGCCATTCGTCAATCCTCATTCTTCAACCCTCAATACCCAATCCTCAATATTCAATCCTCAATCCTCAATCCTCAATTCTCAATCCTGAATCCTCAATCGTCAGTCCTCAAACCTCAATCGCCAATCCTCAGCCCTCATCCTCAATTCTCAATCCTCAATCTTCAATCCTCAATCCTCAATCCTCATGCCTCAATCCTCAATACTCAATCCTCAGTCATCAAACCTCAATCCTGAATCGTCAATCCTGAATTCTCAATCTTCAGACCTCAGACCTGAACAATCAGATGTCAATCCTCAATCCTCAATAGAATATTATCAATTCACAGCTTTCAATACACAATACTCAATCTGCAATCTTCAAATTTCTATCCACAAACATCAATTCTCATCACTCAACCCTCAACACTCAGTCCCCAATCCTCAATCTTCAATCCTCAATCCTCAATCCTCAATCCTCAATCCTCAATCTTCAATCCTCTATACTAAATCCTCAATCCTCAATCCTCAATCCTCATTCCTCATTCTACAATCCTCAATACCCAATCCTCAATCTTCAATCCTCAATCCTCAATCCTCAATTCTCAATCCTCAATCCTCAGTCCTCAGTCCTCAAACCGCAATCCTCAACCCTCAGCCCACATTCTCAGTCCTCAATCCTCAATTCTCAGTCGTCAGCCCTCAAACCTCAATCCTCAACCCTCAGACCTCACCCTCAATCCTCAATTATCAATCCCCAATCCTCAATCTTCAATCCTCAATACTCAATCTTCAATCCTCAATCCTCAATCCTCAATCCTCAATGCTCAATCCTCCATCCTCAATCCTCAACCCTCAATCTTCAATCCTCAATACTCAATCTGCAACCCTCAATCCTCAGTCCTCAATCCTCAATCCTCATTCTTCAATCCTCAATACCCAATCCTCAATCTTCAATCCTCAATCCACAATCCTCAATCCTCAATCCTCATTCTTCAATCCTCAACACCGAATCCTCAATCTTCAATCCTCAATCCTCAATTCTCAGACCTCAATCCTCAATCTTCAATCCTCAATACTCAATCTTCAATCCTCAATCCTCAATCCTCAATCCTCAATCCTCATTCCTCAATCCTCAACACCCAATCCTCAATCTTCAATCCTCAATCCTCGATCCTCAATTCTCAATCCTCAATCCTCAATCCTCAGACCTCAAACATCAATACTCAACCCTCAGTCCTCGTCCTCAATCCACAGCACTCAATCCTCGATCATCAATCTTCAATCATCAATATTCAATCTTCAATCCTCAATCCTCAATCCTCAATACTCAATCCTCAATACTCGACCATCAGCCCTCAATTCTCAATACTCAATAGAATATCCTGAATTCTCAGGATTCAATACTCAAACCTCAACACTCAACCCTCAACCCTCAATCCTCAATCCTCAATCGTCAATCCTCAATACTCAATCTTCAATCCTCCATTCTCAATCCTCAATCCTCAATCCTCAATCCTCAATCCTCAACCCTCAATCCACAATCGTCAGGCTTCAATCCTCAATACCCAATCCTCAGTCTTCAATCTTCAATCCTCAGTCCTCAATTCTCAAACCTCAATCATCAACCCTCAGCCCTCGTCCTCAATCCTCAATACTCAATACTCAATCCTCAATCTTCAATCCTCAATACTCAATCTTCAATAATCAATCCTCAACTCTCAATCCTCAATACTCAATCCTCAATCGTCGATCCTCAATCCCCAATCCTCAATCTTCAATCCTCAATCCTCAATCCTCAATCCTCAATCCTCAATCTTCAATCCTCAATCTTCAATCATCAATACTCAATCTTCAATCCTCAATCCTCAATCCTCAATCCTCAATCCTCAATCCTCAATCCTCAATCCTCAATCCTCAATCTTTAATCATCAACACTCAGTCTTCAACACTCAATCCTCAATCCTCAATCCTCAATCCTCAATCCTCATTCTTCAATCCTCAATATACAATCCTCAATCTTCAATCCTCAATCCTCAATCCTCAATTCTCAATCCTCAATACTCAATCTTCAATCCTCCGTCCTCAATCCTCAATCCTCAATTCTCAATCTTCAATCCTCAATCCTCAGACCTCAAACATCAATACTCAACCCTCAGTCCTCGTCCTCAATCCACAACAATCAATCCTCAATCCTCATTCTTCAATCATCAATATTCAATCTTCAGTCCTCAATCCTCAATCCTCAATCCTCAATCCTCAATCCTCAATCTTCAATCCTCAATCCTCAATCCTCAATCCTCAATCCTCAATCGTCATCCTTTAATCCTCAATACTCAATCTTCAATCCTCAATCCTCAATCCTCAATCCTCAAACCACATTCTACAATCCTCAATACCCAATCCTCAATCTTCAATCATCAATCCTCAATCCTCAATACTCAATCCTCAATCCTCAGTCCTCAGTCCTCAAACCTCAATCCTCAACCCTCTGCCCTCATCCTCAATCCTCAATCCTAAATTCTCAATCCTCAGATCTCAAACCTCAATCCTCAACCGTCAGTCCTCGTCCTCAATCCTCAACCCTCAATCCTCAATTCTCAGTCCTCAATCTTCAATCCTCAATACTCAATATTCAATCCTCAATCCTCAATCCTCAGTCCTCAATCCTCAATCTTCAATACTCAATCCTCAATCCTCAATCCTCAATCCTCAATCTTCCATCGTCAATACTCAATCTTCAATCCTCAATCCTCAATCCGCAGTCCTCAATGCTCAATCCTCAATCCTCAATCCTCACACCTCAATCTTCAATCCTCAATACTCAATCTGCAATCCTCAATCCTCAATCCTCAATCCTCAATCCTCAATCGTCGATCCTCAATCCCCAATCCTCAATCTTCAATCCTCAATCCTCAATCACCAATCATCAATCCTCAATCCTCAATCTTCAACCCTCAATCCTCAATCGTCATTCGTCAATCCTCATTCTTCAATCCTCAATACCCAATCCTCAATCTTCAATCTTCAACCCTCAATCCTCAACTCTCAATCCTCAAACCTCAATCGTCAACCCTCAGCCCTCATCCTCAATCCTCAATCCGCAATCCTCAATCCTCAATCCTCAATCCTCATGCCTCAATCCTCAATCCTCAATCCTCAGTCATCAAACCTCAATTCTGAATCCTCAATCTCCACACCTCAGACCTGAACAATCAGATGTCAATCGTCAATCCTCAATAGAATATCATCAATTCACAGTTTTCAATACTCAATACTCAATCTTCAATCCTCAATCCTCAATCCTCAATCCTCAATCCTCAATCGTCATTCTTCAATCCTCAATACTCAATCTTCAATCCTCAATCCTCAATCCTCAATCCTCAAACCTCATTCTACAATCCTCAATACCCAATCCTCAAACTTCAATCCTCAATCCTCAATCCTCAATACTCAATCCTCAATCCTCAGTCCGCAGTCCTCAAACCTCAATCCTCAACCCTCAGCCCTCATCCTCAATCCTCAATCCTAAATTCTCAACCCTCAAACCTCAAACCTCAATCCTCAACCGTCAGTCCTCGTCCTCAATCCTCAACCCTCAATCCTCAATCCTCAGTCCTCAATCTTCAATCCTCAATACTCAATATTCAATCCTCAATCCTCAATCCTCAGTCCTCAATCCTCAACCTTCAATCCTCAATCCTCAGTCCTCAATCCTCAATCCTCATTCTTCAATACTCAATACCCAATCCTCAGTCTTCAATCCTCAATCCTCAATCCTCAAATCTCAATCCCCAATCCTCAGTCCTCAGTCCTCAAACCTCAATTCTCAACCCTCAGCCCTCATCCTCAATTCTCAATCCTCAATCCTCAATCCTCAATCTTCAATCCTCAATACTCAATCTTCAATAATCAATCCTCAATTCTCAATACTCAATACTCAATCCTCAATCGTCAACCCTCAATACCCAATCCTCAATCTTCAATCCTCAATCCTCAATCCTCAATCCTCAATCCTCAATCTTCAATCCCCAATAATCAATCTTCAATCCTCAATCCTCAATCCTCAATCCTGAATCCTCAATTCTCAATCCTCAATCCTCAATCCTCAATCGTCATTCTTCAATCCTCAATACTCAATCTTCAATCCTCAATCCTCAATCCTCAATCCTCAAACCTCATTCTACAATCCTCAATACCCAATCCTCAATCTTCAATCCTCAATCCTCAATCCTCAATTCTCAATCCTGAATCCTCAATCGTCAGTCCTCAAACCTCAATCGCCAATCCTCAGCCCTCATCCTCAATTCTCAATCCTCAATCTTCAATCCTCAATCCTCAATCCTCATGCCTCAATCCTCAATACTCAATCCTCAGTCATCAAACCTCAATCCTGAATCGTCAATCCTGAATTCTCAATCTTCAGACCTCAGACCTGAACAATCAGATGTCAATCCTCAATCCTCAATAGAATATTATCAATTCACAGCTTTCAATACACAATACTCAATCTGCAATCTTCAAATTTCTATCCACAAACATCAATTCTCATCACTCAACCCTCAACACTCAGTCCCCAATCCTCAATCTTCAATCCTCAATCCGCAATCCTCAACCCTCAACACTCAGTCCCCAATCCTCAATCTTCAATCCTCAATCCTCAATCCTCAATCCTCAATCCTCAATCTTCAATCATCTATACTAAATCCTCAATCCTCAATCCTCAATCCTCAATCCTCATTCTACAATCCTCAATAACCAATCCTCAATCTTCAATCCTCAATCCTCAATCCTCAATTCTCAATCCTCAATCCTCAGTCCTCAGTCCTCAAACCGCAATCCTCAACCCTCAGCCCACATTCTCAGTCCTCAATCCTCAATTCTCAGTCGTCAGCCCTCAAACCTCAATCCTCAACCCTCAGACCTCATCCTCAATCCTCAATTATCAATCCTCAATCCTCAATCTTCAATCCTCAATACTCAATCTTCAATCCTCAATCCTCAGTCCTCAATACTCAACTATCAGTCCTCAATACTCAGTACTCAATCCTCAATCCTCAACCTTCAGTCCTCAATACTCAATCTTCAATCCTCAATCCTCAATCCTCAATCCTCAATGCTCAATCCTCCATCCTCAATCCTCAACCCTCAATCTTCAATCCTCAATACTCAATCTGCAACCCTCAATCCTCAGTCCTCAATCCTCAATCCTCATTCTTCAATCCTCAATACCCAATCCTCAATCTTCAATCCTCAATCCACAATCCTCAATCCTCAATCCTCATTCTTCAATCCTCAACACCCAATCCTCAATCTTCAATCCTCAATCCTCAATTCTCAGACCTCAATCCTCAATCTTCAATCCTCAATACTCAATCTTCAATCCTCAATCCTCAATCCTCAATCCTCAATCCTCATTCTTCAATCCTCAACACCCAATCCTCAATCTTCAATCCTCAATCCTCGATCCTCAATTCTCAATCCTCAATCCTCAATCCTCAGACCTCAAACATCAATACTCAACCCTCAGTCCTCGTCCTCAATCCACAACACTCAATCCTCGATCATCAACCTTCAATCATCAATATTCAATCTTCAATCCTCAATCCTCAATCCTCAATACTCGACCATCAGCCCTCAATTCTCAATACTCAATAGAATATCCTGAATTCTCAGGATTCAATACTCAAACCTCAACACTCAACCCTCAACCCTCAATCCTCAATCCTCAATCGTCAATCCTCAATACTCAATCTTCAATCCTCCATTCTCAATCCTCAATCCTCAATCCTCAATCCTCAATCCTCAACCCTCAATCCACAACCGTCAGGCTTCAGTCCTCAATACCCAATCCTCAGTCTTCAATCTTCAATCCTCAGTCCTCAATTCTCAAACCTCAATCATCAACCCTCAGCCCTCATCCTCAATCCTCAATACTCCATACTCAATCCTCAATCTTCAATCCTCAATACTCAATCTTCAATAATCAATCCTCAATTCTCAATCCTCAATACTCAATCCTCAATCGTCGATCCTCAATCCCCAATCCTCAATCTTCAATCCTCAATCCTCAATCCTCAATCGTCAATCCTCAATCTTCAATCCTCAATCTTCAATCATCAATACTCAATCTTCAATCCTCAATCCTCAATCCTCAATCCTCAATCCTCAATCCTCAATCCTCAATCCTCAATCTTCAATCATCAACACTCAGTCTTCAATACTCAATCCTCAATCCTCAATCCTCAATCCTCAATCCTCATTCTTCAATCCTCAATATACAATCCTCAATCTTCAATCCTCAATCCTCAATCCTCAATTCTCAATCCTCAATACTCAATCTTCAATCCTCCGTCCTCAATCCTCAATCCTCAATTCTCAATCTTCAATCCTCAATCCTCAGACCTCAAACATCAATACTCAACCCTCAGTCCTCGTCCTCAATCCACAACAATCAATCCTCAATCCTCATTCTTCAATCATCAGTATTCAACCGTCAGTCCTCGTCCTCAATCCTCAACCCTCAATCCTCAATTCTCAGTCCTCAACCTTCAACCATCAATACTCAATATTCAATCCTCAATCCTCAATCCTCAGTCCTCAATCCTCAATCTTCAATACTCAATCCTCAATCCTCAATCCTCAATCCTCAATCTTCCATCGTCAATACTCAATCTTCAATCCTCAATCCTCAGTCCTCAGTCCTCAAACCTCAATCCTCAACCCTCAGCCCTCATCCTCAATCCTCAATCCTAAATTCTCAATCCTCAAACCTCAAACCTCAATCCTCAACCGTCAGTCCTCGTCCTCAATCCTCAACCCTCAATCCTCAATCCTCAGTCCTCAATCTTCAATCCTCAATACTCAGTATTCAATCCTGAATCCTCAATCCTCAGTCCTCAATCCTCAATCTTCAATCCTCAATACTCAATCTTCAATAATCAATCCTCAATTCTCAATACTCAATACTCAATCCTCAATCGTCAACCCTCAATACCCAATCCTCAATCTTCAATCCTCAATCCTCAATCCTCAATCCTCAATCCTCAATCTTCAATCCCCAATAATCAATCTTCAATCCTCAATCCTCAATCCTCAATCCTGAATCCTCAATTCTCAATCCTCAATCCTCAATCCTCAATCGTCATTCTTCAATCCTCAATACTCAATCTTCAATCCTCAATCCTCAATCCTCAATCCTCAAACCTCATTCTACAATCCTCAATACCCAATCCTCAATCTTCAATCCTCAATCCTCAATCCTCAATTCTCAATCCTGAATCCTCAATCGTCAGTCCTCAAACCTCAATCGCCAATCCTCAGCCCTCATCCTCAATTCTCAATCCTCAATCTTCAATCCTCAATCCTCAATCCTCATGCCTCAATCCTCAATACTCAATCCTCAGTCATCAAACCTCAATCCTGAATCGTCAATCCTGAATTCTCAATCTTCAGACCTCAGACCTGAACAATCAGATGTCAATCCTCAATCCTCAATAGAATATTATCAATTCACAGCTTTCAATACACAATACTCAATCTGCAATCTTCAAATTTCTATCCACAAACATCAATTCTCATCACTCAACCCTCAACACTCAGTCCCCAATCCTCAATCTTCAATCCTCAATCCGCAATCCTCAACCCTCAACACTCAGTCCCCAATCCTCAATCTTCAATCCTCAATCCTCAATCCTCAATCCTCAATCCTCAATCTTCAATCATCTATACTAAATCCTCAATCCTCAATCCTCAATCCTCAATCCTCATTCTACAATCCTCAATAACCAATCCTCAATCTTCAATCCTCAATCCTCAATCCTCAATTCTCAATCCTCAATCCTCAGTCCTCAGTCCTCAAACCGCAATCCTCAACCCTCAGCCCACATTCTCAGTCCTCAATCCTCAATTCTCAGTCGTCAGCCCTCAAACCTCAATCCTCAACCCTCAGACCTCATCCTCAATCCTCAATTATCAATCCTCAATCCTCAATCTTCAATCCTCAATACTCAATCTTCAATCCTCAATCCTCAGTCCTCAATACTCAACTATCAGTCCTCAATACTCAGTACTCAATCCTCAATCCTCAACCTTCAGTCCTCAATACTCAATCTTCAATCCTCAATCCTCAATCCTCAATCCTCAATGCTCAATCCTCCATCCTCAATCCTCAACCCTCAATCTTCAATCCTCAATACTCAATCTGCAACCCTCAATCCTCAGTCCTCAATCCTCAATCCTCATTCTTCAATCCTCAATACCCAATCCTCAATCTTCAATCCTCAATCCACAATCCTCAATCCTCAATCCTCATTCTTCAATCCTCAACACCCAATCCTCAATCTTCAATCCTCAATCCTCAATTCTCAGACCTCAATCCTCAATCTTCAATCCTCAATACTCAATCTTCAATCCTCAATCCTCAATCCTCAATCCTCAATCCTCATTCTTCAATCCTCAACACCCAATCCTCAATCTTCAATCCTCAATCCTCGATCCTCAATTCTCAATCCTCAATCCTCAATCCTCAGACCTCAAACATCAATACTCAACCCTCAGTCCTCGTCCTCAATCCACAACACTCAATCCTCGATCATCAACCTTCAATCATCAATATTCAATCTTCAATCCTCAATCCTCAATCCTCAATACTCAATCCTCAATACTCGACCATCAGCCCTCAATTCTCAATACTCAATAGAATATCCTGAATTCTCAGGATTCAATACTCAAACCTCAACACTCAACCCTCAACCCTCAATCCTCAATCCTCAATCGTCAATCCTCAATACTCAATCTTCAATCCTCCATTCTCAATCCTCAATCCTCAATCCTCAATCCTCAATCCTCAACCCTCAATCCACAACCGTCAGGCTTCAATCCTCAATACCCAATCCTCAGTCTTCAATCTTCAATCCTCAGTCCTCAATTCTCAAACCTCAATCATCAACCCTCAGCCCTCATCCTCAATCCTCAATACTCCATACTCAATCCTCAATCTTCAATCCTCAATACTCAATCTTCAATAATCAATCCTCAATTCTCAATCCTCAATACTCAATCCTCAATCGTCGATCCTCAATCCCCAATCCTCAATCTTCAATCCTCAATCCTCAATCCTCAATCCTCAATCCTCAATCTTCAATCCTCAATCTTCAATCATCAATACTCAATCTTCAATCCTCAATCCTCAATCCTCAATCCTCAATCCTCAATCCTCAATCCTCAATCCTCAATCTTCAATCATCAACACTCAGTCTTCAATACTCAATCCTCAATCCTCAATCCTCAATCCTCAATCCTCATTCTTCAATCCTCAATATACAATCCTCAATCTTCAATCCTCAATCCTCAATCCTCAATTCTCAATCCTCAATACTCAATCTTCAATCCTCCGTCCTCAATCCTCAATCCTCAATTCTCAATCTTCAATCCTCAATCCTCAGACCTCAAACATCAATACTCAACCCTCAGTCCTCGTCCTCAATCCACAACAATCAATCCTCAATCCTCATTCTTCAATCATCAGTATTCAACCGTCAGTCCTCGTCCTCAATCCTCAACCCTCAATCCTCAATTCTCAGTCCTCAACCTTCAACCATCAATACTCAATATTCAATCCTCAATCCTCAATCCTCAGTCCTCAATCCTCAATCTTCAATACTCAATCCTCAATCCTCAATCCTCAATCCTCAATCTTCCATCGTCAATACTCAATCTTCAATCCTCAATCCTCAGTCCTCAGTCCTCAAACCTCAATCCTCAACCCTCAGCCCTCATCCTCAATCCTCAATCCTAAATTCTCAATCCTCAAACCTCAAACCTCAATCCTCAACCGTCAGTCCTCGTCCTCAATCCTCAACCCTCAATCCTCAATCCTCAGTCCTCAATCTTCAATCCTCAATACTCAGTATTCAATCCTGAATCCTCAATCCTCAGTCCTCAATCCTCAATCTTCAATCCTCAATACTCAATCTTCAATAATCAATCCTCAATTCTCAATACTCAATACTCAATCCTCAATCGTCAACCCTCAATACCCAATCCTCAATCTTCAATCCTCAATCCTCAATCCTCAATCCTCAATCCTCAATCTTCAATCCCCAATAATCAATCTTCAATCCTCAATCCTCAATCCTCAATCCTGAATCCTCAATTCTCAATCCTCAATCCTCAATCCTCAATCGTCATTCTTCAATCCTCAATACTCAATCTTCAATCCTCAATCCTCAATCCTCAATCCTCAAACCTCATTCTACAATCCTCAATACCCAATCCTCAATCCTCAATTCTCAATCTTCAATCCTCAATCCTCAGACCTCAAACATCAATACTCAACCCTCAGTCCTCGTCCTCAATCCACAACAATCAATCCTCAATCCTCATTCTTCAATCATCAGTATTCAACCGTCAGTCCTCGTCCTCAATCCTCAACCCTCAATCCTCAATTCTCAGTCCTCAACCTTCAACCATCAATACTCAATATTCAATCCTCAATCCTCAATCCTCAGTCCTCAATCCTCAATCTTCAATACTCAATCCTCAATCCTCAATCCTCAATCCTCAATCTTCCATCGTCAATACTCAATCTTCAATCCTCAATCCTCAGTCCTCAGTCCTCAAACCTCAATCCTCAACCCTCAGCCCTCATCCTCAATCCTCAATCCTAAATTCTCAATCCTCAAACCTCAAACCTCAATCCTCAACCGTCAGTCCTCGTCCTCAATCCTCAACCCTCAATCCTCAATCCTCAGTCCTCAATCTTCAATCCTCAATACTCAGTATTCAATCCTGAATCCTCAATCCTCAGTCCTCAATCCTCAATCTTCAATCCTCAATACTCAATCTTCAATAATCAATCCTCAATTCTCAATACTCAATACTCAATCCTCAATCGTCAACCCTCAATACCCAATCCTCAATCTTCAATCCTCAATCCTCAATCCTCAATCCTCAATCCTCAATCTTCAATCCCCAATAATCAATCTTCAATCCTCAATCCTCAATCCTCAATCCTGAATCCTCAATTCTCAATCCTCAATCCTCAATCCTCAATCGTCATTCTTCAATCCTCAATACTCAATCTTCAATCCTCAATCCTCAATCCTCAATCCTCAAACCTCATTCTACAATCCTCAATACCCAATCCTCAATCTTCAATCCTCAATCCTCAATCCTCAATTCTCAATCCTGAATCCTCAATCGTCAGTCCTCAAACCTCAATCGCCAATCCTCAGCCCTCATCCTCAATTCTCAATCCTCAATCTTCAATCCTCAATCCTCAATCCTCATGCCTCAATCCTCAATACTCAATCCTCAGTCATCAAACCTCAATCCTGAATCGTCAATCCTGAATTCTCAATCTTCAGACCTCAGACCTGAACAATCAGATGTCAATCCTCAATCCTCAATAGAATATTATCAATTCACAGCTTTCAATACACAATACTCAATCTGCAATCTTCAAATTTCTATCCACAAACATCAATTCTCATCACTCAACACTCAACACTCAGTCCCCAATCCTCAATCTTCAATCCTCAATCCGCAATCCTCAACCCTCAACACTCAGTCCCCAATCCTCAATCTTCAATCCTCAATCCTCAATCCTCAATCCTCAATCCTCAATCTTCAATCATCTATACTAAATCCTCAATCCTCAATCCTCAATCCTCAATCCTCATTCTACAATCCTCAATAACCAATCCTCAATCTTCAATCCTCAATCCTCAATCCTCAATTCTCAATCCTCAATCCTCAGTCCTCAGTCCTCAAACCGCAATCCTCAACCCTCAGCCCACATTCTCAGTCCTCAATCCTCAATTCTCAGTCGTCAGCCCTCAAACCTCAATCCTCAACCCTCAGACCTCATCCTCAATCCTCAATTATCAATCCTCAATCCTCAATCTTCAATCCTCAATACTCAATCTTCAATCCTCAATCCTCAGTCCTCAATACTCAACTATCAGTCCTCAATACTCAGTACTCAATCCTCAATCCTCAACCTTCAGTCCTCAATACTCAATCTTCAATCCTCAATCCTCAATCCTCAATCCTCAATGCTCAATCCTCCATCCTCAATCCTCAACCCTCAATCTTCAATCCTCAATACTCAATCTGCAACCCTCAATCCTCAGTCCTCAATCCTCAATCCTCATTCTTCAATCCTCAATACCCAATCCTCAATCTTCAATCCTCAATCCACAATCCTCAATCCTCAATCCTCATTCTTCAATCCTCAACACCCAATCCTCAATCTTCAATCCTCAATCCTCAATTCTCAGACCTCAATCCTCAATCTTCAATCCTCAATACTCAATCTTCAATCCTCAATCCTCAATCCTCAATCCTCAATCCTCATTCTTCAATCCTCAACACCCAATCCTCAATCTTCAATCCTCAATCCTCGATCCTCAATTCTCAATCCTCAATCCTCAATCCTCAGACCTCAAACATCAATACTCAACCCTCAGTCCTCGTCCTCAATCCACAACACTCAATCCTCGATCATCAACCTTCAATCATCAATATTCAATCTTCAATCCTCAATCCTCAATCCTCAATACTCAATCCTCAATACTCGACCATCAGCCCTCAATTCTCAATACTCAATAGAATATCCTGAATTCTCAGGATTCAATACTCAAACCTCAACACTCAACCCTCAACCCTCAATCCTCAATCCTCAATCGTCAATCCTCAATCCTCAATCCTCAATCCTCAATCCTCAACCCTCAATCCACAACCGTCAGGCTTCAATCCTCAATACCCAATCCTCAGTCTTCAATCTTCAATCCTCAGTCCTCAATTCTCAAACCTCAATCATCAACCCTCAGCCCTCATCCTCAATCCTCAATACTCCATACTCAATCCTCAATCTTCAATCCTCAATACTCAATCTTCAATAATCAATCCTCAATTCTCAATCCTCAATACTCAATCCTCAATCGTCGATCCTCAATCCCCAATCCTCAATCTTCAATCCTCAATCCTCAATCCTCAATCCTCAATCCTCAATCTTCAATCCTCAATCTTCAATCATCAATACTCAATCTTCAATCCTCAATCCTCAATCCTCAATCCTCAATCCTCAATCCTCAATCCTCAATCCTCAATCTTCAATCATCAACACTCAGTCTTCAATACTCAATCCTCAATCCTCAATCCTCAATCCTCAATCCTCATTCTTCAATCCTCAATATACAATCCTCAATCTTCAATCCTCAATCCTCAATCCTCAATTCTCAATCCTCAATACTCAATCTTCAATCCTCCGTCCTCAATCCTCAATCCTCAATTCTCAATCTTCAATCCTCAATCCTCAGACCTCAAACATCAATACTCAACCCTCAGTCCTCGTCCTCAATCCACAACAATCAATCCTCAATCCTCATTCTTCAATCATCAGTATTCAACCGTCAGTCCTCGTCCTCAATCCTCAACCCTCAATCCTCAATTCTCAGTCCTCAACCTTCAACCATCAATACTCAATATTCAATCCTCAATCCTCAATCCTCAGTCCTCAATCCTCAATCTTCAATACTCAATCCTCAATCCTCAATCCTCAATCCTCAATCTTCCATCGTCAATACTCAATCTTCAATCCTCAATCCTCAGTCCTCAGTCCTCAAACCTCAATACTCAACCCTCAGCCCTCATCCTCAATCCTCAATCCTAAATTCTCAATCCTCAAACCTCAAACCTCAATCCTCAACCGTCAGTCCTCGTCCTCAATCCTCAACCCTCAATCCTCAATCCTCAGTCCTCAATCTTCAATACTCAATACTCAGTATTCAATCCTGAATCCTCAATCCTCAGTCCTCAATCCTCAATCTTCAATCCTCAATCCTCAGTCCTCATTCCTCAATCATCATTCTTCAATACTCAATACCCAATGCTCAGTCTTCAATCCTCAATCCTCAATCATCAAATCTCAATCCCCAATCCTCAGTCCTCAGTCCTCAATCCTCAATCCTCAACCCTCAGCCCTCATCCTCAATTCTCAATCCTCAATCCTCAATCCTCAATGTTCAATCCTCAATACTCAATCTTCAATAATCAATCCTCAATTCTCAATCCTCAATCCTCAATCCTCAATCTTCAATCCTCAATCCTCAATCCTCAATACTCAATCCTCAATCCTCAGTCCTCAGCCCTCAAACCTCAATCCTCAACCCTCAGCCCTCATCCTCAATCCTCAATCCTAAATTCTCAATCCTCAAACCTCAAACCTCAATCCTCAACCGTCAGTCCTCGTGCTCAATCCTCAACCCTCAATACTCAATCCTCAGTCCTCAATCTTCAATCCTCAATACTCAATATTCAATCCTCAATCCTCAATCCTCAGTCCTCAATCCTCAATCTTCAATCCTCAAACCTCAGTCCTCAATCCTCAATCCTCATTCTTCAATACTCAATACCCAATCCTCAGTCTTCAATCCTCAATCCTCAATCATCAAATCTCAATCCCCAATCCTCAGTCCTCAGTCCTCAAACCTCAATCCTCAGCCCTCAGCCCTCATCCTCAATTCTCAATCCTCAATCCTCAATCCTCAATCTTCAATCCTCAATACTCAATCTTCAATAAACAATCCTCAATTCTCAATCCTCAATACTCAATCCTCAATCGTCAACCCTCAATCCCCAATCCTCAATCTTCAATCCTCAATCCTCAATCCTCAACCCTCAATCCTCTATCTTCAATCCCCAATAATCAATCTTCAATCCTCAATCCTCAATCCTCAATCCTGAATCCTCAATTCTCAATCCCCAAACTCCAATCCTCTATACTCAGTCTTCAATCCTCAATCCTCAATCCTCAATCCTCATTCTTCAACCCTCAATACCCAATCCTCAATCTTCAATCCTCAATCCTCAATCCTCAATTCTCAATCCTCAATCCTCAATCCTCAGTCCTCCAACCTCAATCGCCAATCCTCAGCCCTCATCCTCAATCCTCAATCCTAAATACTCAATCCTCAAACCTCAAACTTCAATCCTCAACCGTCAGTCCTCGTCCTCAATCCTCAACCCTCAATCCTCAATCCTCAGTCCTCAATCTTCAATCCTCAATACTCAATATTCAATCCTCAATCCTCAATCCTCAGTCCTCAATCCTCAATCTTCAATCCTCAATCCTCAGTCCTCAATCCTCAATCCTCATTCTTCAATACTCAATACCCAATCCTCAGTCTTCAATCCTCAATCCTAAATCCTCAAATCTCAATCCCCAATCCTCAGTCCTCAGTCCTCAAACCTCAATCCTCAGCCCTCAGCCCTCATCCTCAATTCTCAATCCTCAATCCTCAATCCTCAATCTTCAATCCTCAATACTCAATCTTCAATAAACAATCCTCAATTCTCAATCCTCAATACTCAATCCTCAATCGTCAACCCTCAATCCCCAATCCTCAATCTTCAATCCTCAATCCTCAATCCTCAACCCTCAATCCTCTATCTTCAATCCCCAATAATCAATCTTCAATCCTCAATCCTCAATCCTCAATCCTGAATCCTCAATTCTCAATCCCCAAACTCCAATCCTCTATACTCAGTCTTCAATCCTCAATCCTCAATCCTCAATCCTCATTCTTCAACCCTCAATACCCAATCCTCAATCTTCAATCCTCAATCCTCAATCCTCAATTCTCAATCCTCAATCCTCAATCCTCAGTCCTCCAACCTCAATCGCCAATCCTCAGCCCTCATCCTCAATCCTCAATCCTAAATACTCAATCCTCAAACCTCAAACTTCAATCCTCAACCGTCAGTCCTCGTCCTCAATCCTCAACCCTCAATCCTCAATCCTCAGTCCTCAATCTTCAATCCTCAATACTCAATATTCAATCCTCAATCCTCAATCCTCAGTCCTCAATCCTCAATCTTCAATCCTCAATCCTCAGTCCTCAATCCTCAATCCTCATTCTTCAATACTCAATACCCAATCCTCAGTCTTCAATCCTCAATCCTAAATCCTCAAATCTCAATCCCCAATCCTCAGTCCTCAGTTCTCAAACCTCAATCCTCAACCCTCAGCCCTCATCCTCAATTCTCAATCCTCAATCATCAATCCTCAATCTTCAATCCTCAATCCTCAATTCTCAATTCTCAATCCTCAACCCTCATTCTTCAATCCTCAATACCCAATCCTCAATTTTCAATCCTCAATCCTCAATCCTCAATTCTCAATCCTCAATCCTCAGCCCTATGTCCTCAAATCTCAATCCTCAACCCTCAGCACTCATCCTCAATCCTCAATCCTCAATCTTCAACCCTCAATCCTCAATCCTCAAGCCTCAACCCTCAATCCTCAATCATCAGTCCTCAAACCTCAATTCTGAATCCTCAATCTTCAGACCTCAGATCTCAACAATCAGATGTCAATCCTGAATCCTTAATAGAATATCATCAATTCACAGTTTTCAATACCCAATCCTCAATCTGCAATCTTCAAATCTCTATTCACAAACATCAATTCTCATCACTCAACCCTCAACACTCAGTCCGCAATCCTCAATCTTCAACCCTCAATCCTCAATACTCAATACTCAATCCTCAATCGTCAATACTCAATACTCAATCTTCAATCCTCAATCCTCAATCCTCAATCCTCAATCTTCCATCGTCAATACTCAATCTTCAATCCTCAATCCTCAATCCGCAGTCCTCAATGCTCAATCCTCAATCCTCAATCCTCAAACCTCAACCTTCAATCCTCAATACTCAATCTGCAATCCTCAATCCTCAATCCTCAATCCTCAATCCTCAATCCTCAATCGTCGATCCTCAATCCTCAGTCATCAAACATCAATCCTGAATCCTCAATCCTGAATCCTCAATTCTCAATCCTCAATACTCAATCTTCAATCCTCCGTCCTCAATCCTCAATCCTCAATTCTCAATCTTCAATCCTCAATCCTCAGACCTCAAACATCAATACTCAACCCTCAGTCCTCGTCCTCAATCCACAACAATTAATCCTCAATCCTCATTCTTCAATCATCAATATTCAATCTTCAGTCCTCAATCCTCAATCCTCAATCCTCAATCCTCAATCCTCAATGTTGAATCCGCAATACCCAATCCTCAATCTTCAATCCTCAATCCTCAATCCTCAACCCTCAATCCTCAATAATCAATCCTCAATCCTCAGTCCTCAAACCTCAAACCTCAATCTTCAATCCTCAATACTCAATCTTCAATCCTCCGTCCTCAATCCTCAACCCTCAATCCTCAATCCTCAATCGTCAGGCTTCAATCCTCAATACTCAGGCTTCAATCCTCAATCCTCAATCCTCATTCCTCAATCCTCATTCTTCAATCCTCAATACCCAATCCTCAATCTTCAATCCTCAATCCTCAATCCTCAATTCTCAATCCTCAATCCTCAGACCTAAGTCCTCAAATCTCAATCCTCAACCCTCAGCCCTCATCCTCAATCCTCAATCCTCAATCTTCAACCCTCAATCCTCAATCCTCAATCCTCAATCTTCAATCCTCAATCCTCAATCCTCAATCCTCAATCGTCATTCTTTAATCCTCAATACTCAATCTTCAATCCTCAATCCTCAATCCTCAATCCTCAAACCACATTCTACAATCCTCAATACCCAATCCTCAATCTTCAATCCTCAATCGTCAATCCTCAATACTCAATCCTCAATCCTCAGTCCTCAGTCCTCAAACCTCAATCCTCAACCCTCTGCCCTCATCCTCGATCCTCAATCCTAAATTCTCAATCCTCAGATCTCAAACCTCAATCCTCAACCGTCAGTCCTCGTCCTCAATCCTCAACCCTCAATCCTCAATTCTCAGTCCTCAACCTTCAACCATCAATACTCAATATTCAATCCTCAATCCTCAATCCTCAGTCCTCAATCCTCAATCTTCAATACTCAATCCTCAATCCTCAATCCTCAATCCTCAATCTTCCATCGTCAATACTCAATCTTCAATCCTCAATCCTCAGTCCTCAGTCCTCAAACCTCAATCCTCAACCCTCAGCCCTCATCCTCAATCCTCAATCCTAAATTCTCAATCCTCAAACCTCAAACCTCAATCCTCAACCGTCAGTCCTCGTCCTCAATCCTCAACCCTCAATCCTCAATCCTCAGTCCTCAATCTTCAATCCTCAATACTCAGTATTCAATCCTGAATCCTCAATCCTCAGTCCTCAATCCTCAATCTTCAATCCTCAATCCTCAGTCCTCATTCCTCAATCATCATTCTTCAATACTCAATACCCAATGCTCAGTCTTCAATCCTCAATCCTCAATCATCAAATCTCAATCCCCAATCCTCAGTCCTCAGTCCTCAATCCTCAATCCTCAACCCTCAGCCCTCATCCTCAATTCTCAATCCTCAATCCTCAATCCTCAATGTTCAATCCTCAATACTCAATCTTCAATAATCAATCCTCAATTCTCAATCCTCAATCCTCAATCCTCAATCTTCAATCCTCAATCCTCAATCCTCAATACTCAATCCTCAATCCTCAGTCCTCAGCCCTCAAACCTCAATCCTCAACCCTCAGCCCTCATCCTCAATCCTCAATCCTAAATTCTCAATCCTCAAACATCAAACCTCAATCCTCAACCGTCAGTCCTCGTGCTCAATCCTCAACCCTCAATACTCAATCCTCAGTCCTCAACCTTCAATCCTCAATACTCAATATTCAATCCTCAATCCTCAATCCTCAGTCCTCAATCCTCAATCTTCAATCCTCAATCCTCAGTCCTCAGTCCTCAATCCTCATTCTTCAATACTCAATACCCAATCCTCAGTCTTCAATCCTCAATCCTCAATCATCAAATCTCAATCCCCAATCCTCAGTCCTCAGTCCTCAAACCTCAATCCTCAGCCCTCAGCCCTCATCCTCAATTCTCAATCCTCAATCCTCAATCCTCAATCTTCAATCCTCAATACTCAATCTTCAATAAACAATCCTCAATTCTCAATCCTCAATACTCAATCCTCAATCGTCAACCCTCAATCCCCAATCCTCAATCTTCAATCCTCAATCCTCAATCCTCAACCCTCAATCCTCTATCTTCAATCCCCAATAATCAATCTTCAATCCTCAATCCTCAATCCTCAATCCTGAATCCTCAATTCTCAATCCCCAAACTCCAATCCTCTATACTCAGTCTTCAATCCTCAATCCTCAATCCTCAATCCTCATTCTTCAACCCTCAATACCCAATCCTCAATCTTCAATCCTCAATCCTCAATCCTCAATTCTCAATCCTCAATCCTCAATCCTCAGTCCTCCAACCTCAATCGCCAATCCTCAGCCCTCATCCTCAATCCTCAATCCTAAATACTCAATCCTCAAACCTCAAACTTCAATCCTCAACCGTCAGTCCTCGTCCTCAATCCTCAACCCTCAATCCTCAATCCTCAGTCCTCAATCTTCAATCCTCAATACTCAATATTCAATCCTCAATCCTCAATCCTCAGTCCTCAATCCTCAATCTTCAATCCTCAATCCTCAGTCCTCAATCCTCAATCCTCATTCTTCAATACTCAATACCCAATCCTCAGTCTTCAATCCTCAATCCTAAATCCTCAAATCTCAATCCCCAATCCTCAGTCCTCAGTTCTCAAACCTCAATCCTCAACCCTCAGCCCTCATCCTCAATTCTCAATCCTCAATCATCAATCCTCAATCTTCAATCCTCAATCCTCAATCCTCAATTCTCAATCCTCAACCCTCATTCTTCAATCCTCAATACCCAATCCTCAATTTTCAATCCTCAATCCTCAATCCTCAATTCTCAATCCTCAATCCTCAGCCCTATGTCCTCAAATCTCAATCCTCAACCCTCAGCACTCATCCTCAATCCTCAATCCTCAATCTTCAACCCTCAATCCTCAATCCTCAAGCCTCAACCCTCAATCCTCAATCATCAGTCCTCAAACCTCAATTCTGAATCCTCAATCTTCAGACCTCAGATCTCAACAATCAGATGTCAACCCTGAATCCTTAATAGAATATCATCAATTCACAGTTTTCAATACCCAATCCTCAATCTGCAATCTTCAAATCTCTATTCACAAACATCAATTCTCATCACTCAACCCTAAACACTCAGTCCGCAATCCTCAATCTTCAACCCTCAATCCTCAATACTCAATACTCAATCCTCAATCGTCAATACTCAATACTCAATCTTCAATCCTCAATCCTCAATCCTCAATCCTCAATCTTCCATCGTCAATACTCAATCTTCAAACCTCAATCCTCAATCCGCAGTCCTCAATGCTCAATCCTCAATCCTCAATCCTCAAACCTCAACCTTCAATCCTCAATACTCAATCTGCAATCCTCAATCCTCAATCCTCAATCCTCAATCCTCAATCCTCAATCGTCGATCCTCAATCCCCATTCCTCAATCTTCAATCCTCAATCCTCAATCCCCAATCCTCAATCCTCAATCCTCAATCTTCAATCCTCAATCCTCAATCGTCATTCGTCAATCCTCATTCTTCGATCCTCAATACCCAATCCTCAATCTTCAATCTTCAACCCTCAATCCTCAACTCTCAATCCTCAAACCTCAATCGTCAAACCTCAGCCCTCATCCTCAATCCTCAATCCTCAATCCTCAATCCTCAATCCTCATGCCTCAATCCTCAATCCTCAATCCTCAGTCATCAAACATCAATCCTGAATCCTCAATCCTGAATCCTCAATTCTCAATCCTCAATACTCAATCTTCAATCCTCCGTCCTCAATCCTCAATCCTCAATTCTCAATCTTCAATCCTCAATCCTCAGACCTCAAACATCAATACTCAACCCTCAGTCCTCGTCCTCAATCCACAACAATTAATCCTCAATCCTCATTCTTCAATCATCAATATTCAATCTTCAGTCCTCAATCCTCAATCCTCAATCCTCAATCCTCAATCCTCAATGTTGAATCCGCAATACCCAATCCTCAATCTTCAATCCTCAATCCTCAATCCTCAACCCTCAATCCTCAATAATCAATCCTCAATCCTCAGTCCTCAAACCTCAAACCTCAATCTTCAATCCTCAATACTCAATCTTCAATCCTCCGTCCTCAATCCTCAACCCTCAATCCTCTATCCTCAATCGTCAGGCTTCAATCCTCAATACTCAGGCTTCAATCCTCAATCCTCAATCCTCATTCCTCAATCCTCATTCTTCAATCCTCAATACCCAATCCTCAATCTTCAATTCTCAATCCTCAATCCTCAATTCTCAATCCTCAATCCTCAGACCTAAGTCCTCAAATCTCAATCCTCAACCCTCAGCCCTCATCCTCAATCCTCAATCCTCAATCTTCAACCCTCAATCCTCAATCCTCAATCCTCAATCTTCAATCCTCAATCCTCAATCCTCAATCCTCAATCCTCAATCGTCATTCTTTAATCCTCAATACTCAATCTTCAATCCTCAATCCTCAATCCTCAATCCTCAAACCACATTCTACAATCCTCAATACCCAATCCTCAATCTTCAATCCTCAATCGTCAATCCTCAATACTCAATCCTCAATCCTCAGTCCTCAGTCCTCAAACCTCAATCCTCAACCCTCTGCCCTCATCCTCGATCCTCAATCCTAAATTCTCAATCCTCAGATCTCAAACCTCAATCCTCAACCGTCAGTCCTCGTCCTCAATCCTCAACCCTCAATCCTCAATTCACAGTCCTCAACCTTCAACCATCAATACTCAATATTCAATCCTCAATCCTCAATCCTCAGTCCTCAATCCTCAATCTTCAATACTCAGTCCTCAATCCTCAATCCTCAATCCTCAATCTTCCATCGTCAATACTCAATCTTCAATCCTCAATCCTCAGTCCTCAGTCCTCAAACCTCAATCCTCAACCCTCAGCCCTCATCCTCAATCCTCAATCCTAAATTCTCAATCCTCAAACCTCAAACCTCAATCCTCAACCGTCAGTCCTCGTCCTCAATCCTCAACCCTCAATCCTCAATCCTCAGTCCTCAATCTTCAATCCTCAATACTCAGTATTCAATCCTGAATCCTCAATCCTCAGTCCTCAATCCTCAATCTTCAATCCTCAATCCTCAGTCCTCATTCCTCAATCATCATTCTTCAATACTCAATACCCAATGATCAGTCTTCAATCCTCAATCCTCAATCATCAAATCTCAATCCCCAATCCTCAGTCCTCAGTCCTCAATCCTCAATCCTCAACCCTCAGCCCTCATCCTCAATTCTCAATCCTCAATCCTCAATCCTCAATGTTCAATCCTCAATACTCAATCTTCAATAATCAATCCTCAATTCTCAATCCTCAATCCTCAATCCTCAATCTTCAATCCTCAATCCTCAATCCTCAATACTCAATCCTCAATCCTCAGTCCTCAGCCCTCAAACCTCAATCCTCAACCCTCAGCCCTCATCCTCAATCCTCAATCCTAAATTCTCAATCCTCAAACCTCAAACCTCAATCCTCAACCGTCAGTCCTCGTGCTCAATCCTCAACCCTCAATACTCAATCCTCAGTCCTCAATCTTCAATCCTCAATACTCAATATTCAATCCTCAATCCTCAATCCTCAGTCCTCAATCCTCAATCTTCAATCCTCAATCCTCAGTCCTCAATTCTCAATCCTCATTCTTCAATACTCAATACCCAATCCTCAGTCTTCAATCCTCAATCCTCAATCATCAAATCTCAATCCCCAATCCTCAGTCCTCAGTCCTCAAACCTCAATCCTCAGCCCTCAGCCCTCATCCTCAATTCTCAATCCTCAATCCTCAATCCTCAATCTTCAATCCTCAATACTCAATCTTCAATAAACAATCCTCAATTCTCAATCCTCAATACTCAATCCTCAATCGTCAACCCTCAATCCCCAATCCTCAATCTTCAATCCTCAATCCTCAATCCTCAACCCTCAATCCTCTATCTTCAATCCCCAATAATCAATCTTCAATCCTCAATCTTCAATCCTCAATACTCAATATTCAATCCTCAATCCTCAATCCTCAGTCCTCAATCCTCAATCTTCAATCCTCAATCCTCAATCCTCATTCTTCAATACTCAATACCCAATCCTCAGTCTTCAATCCTCAATCCTAAATCCTCAAATCTCAATCCCCAATCCTCAGCCCTCAGTTCTCAATCCTCAATCCTCAACCCTCAGCCCTCATCCTCAATTCTCAATCCTCAATCATCAATCCTCAATCTTCAATCCTCAATCCTCAATCCTCAATTCTCAATCCTCAACCCTCATTCTTCAATCCTCAATACCCAATCCTCAATTTTCAATCCTCAATCCTCAATCCTCAATTCTCAATCCTCAATCCTCAGCCCTATGTCCTCAAATCTCAATCCTCAACCCTCAGCACTCATCCTCATTCCTCAATCCTCAATCTTCAACCCTCAATCCTCAATCCTCAAGCCTCAACCCTCAATCCTCAATCATCAGTCCTCAAACCTCAATTCTGAATCCTCAATCTTCAGACCTCAGATCTCAACAATCAGATGTCAATCCTGAATCCTTAATAGAATATCATCAATTCACAGTTTTCAATACCCAATCCTCAATCTGCAATCTTCAAATCTCTATTCACAAACATCAATTCTCATCACTCAACCCTCAACACTCAGTCCGCAATCCTCAATCTTCAACCCTCAATCCTCAATACTCAATACTCAATCCTCAATCGTCAATACTCAATACTCAATCTTCAATCCTCAATCCTCAATCCTCAATCCTCAATCTTCCATCGTCAATACTCAATCTTCAATCCTCAATCCTCAATCCGCAGTCCTCAATGCTCAATCCTCAATCCTCAATCCTCAAACCTCAACCTTCAATCCTCAATACTCAATCTGCAATCCTCAATCCTCAATCCTCAATCCTCAATCCTCAATCCTCAATCGTCGATCCTCAATCCCCATTCCTCAATCTTCAATCCTCAATCCTCAATCCCCAATCCTCAATCCTCAGTCCTCAATCTTCAATCCTCAATACTCAATATTCAATCCTCAATCCTCAATCCTCAGTCCTCAATCCTCAATCTTCAATCCACAATCCTCAGTCCTCAATCCTCAATCCTCATTCTTCAATACTCAATACCCAATCCTCAGTCTTCAATCCTCAATCCTCAATCCTCAAATCTCAATCCCCAATCCTCAGTCCTCAGTCCTCAAACCTCAATCCTCAACCCTCAGCCCTCATCCTCAATTCTCAATCCTCAATCCTCAATCCTCAATCTTCAATCCTCAATACTCCATCTTCAATCCTCAATCCTCAGTCCTCAATACTCAACTATCAGTCCTCAATACTCAGTACTCAATCCTCAATCCTCAACCTTCAGTCCTCAATACTCAATCTTCAATCCTCAATCCTCAATCCTCAATCCTCAATGCTCAATCCTCCATCCTCAATCCTCAACCCTCAATCTTCAATCCTCAATACTCAATCTGCAACCCTCAATCCTCAGTCCTCAATCCTCAATCCTCATTCTTCAATCCTCAATACCCAATCCTCAATCTTCAATCCTCAATCCACAATCCTCAATCCTCAATCCTCATTCTTCAATCCTCAACACCCAATCCTCAATCTTCAATCCTCAATCCTCAATTCTCAGACCTCAATCCTCAATCTTCAATCCTCAATACTCAATCTTCAATCCTCAATCCTCAATCCTCAATCCTCAATCCTCATTCTTCAATCCTCAACACCCAATCCTCAATCTTCAATCCTCAATCCTCGATCCTCAATTCTCAATCCTCAATCCTCAATCCTCAGACCTCAAACATCAATACTCAACCCTCAGTCCTCGTTCTCAATCCACAACACTCAATCCTCGATCATCAACCTTCAATCATCAATATTCAATCTTCAATCCTCAATCCTCAATCCTCAATACTCAATCCTCAATACTCGACCATCAGCCCTCAATTCTCAATACTCAATAGAATATCCTGAATTCTCAGGATTCAATACTCAAACCTCAACACTCAACCCTCAACCCTCAATCCTCAATCCTCAATCGTCAATCCTCAATACTCAATCTTCAATCCTCCATTCTCAATCCTCAATCCTCAATCCTCAATCCTCAATCCTCAACCCTCAATCCACAACCGTCAGGCTTCAATCCTCAATACCCAATCCTCAGTCTTCAATCTTCAATCCTCAGTCCTCAATTCTCAAACCTCAATCATCAACCCTCAGCCCTCATCCTCAATCCTCAATACTCAATACTCAATCCTCAATCTTCAATCCTCAATACTCAATCTTCAATAATCAATCCTCAATTCTCAATCCTCAATACTCAATCCTCAATCGTCGATCCTCAATCCCCAATCCTCAATCTTCAATCCTCAATCCTCAATCCTCAATCCTCAATCCTCAATCTTCAATCCTCAATCTTCAATCATCAATACTCAATCTTCAATCCTCAATCCTCAATCCTCAATCCTCAATCCTCAATCCTCAATCCTCAATCCTCAATCTTCAATCATCAACACTCAGTCTTCAATACTCAATCCTCAATCCTCAATCCTCAATCCTCAATCCTCATTCTTCAATCCTCAATATACAATCCTCAATCTTCAATCCTCAATCCTCAATCCTCAATTCTCAATCCTCAATACTCAATCTTCAATCCTCCGTCCTCAATCCTCAATCCTCAATTCTCAATCTTCAATCCTCAATCCTCAGACCTCAAACATCAATACTCAACCCTCAGTCCTCGTCCTCAATCCACAACAATCAATCCTCAATCCTCATTCTTCAATCATCAGTATTCAATCTTCAGTCCTCAATCCTCAATCCTCAATCCTCAATCCTCAATCCTCAATGTTGAATCCGCAATGCCCAATCCTCAATCTTCAATCCTCAATCCTCAATCCTCAACCCTCAATCCTCAATAATCAATCCTCAATCCTCAGTCCTCAAACCTCAAACCTCAATCTTCAATCCTCAATACTCAATCTTCAATCCTCCGTCCTCAATCCTCAACCCTCAATCCTCAATCCTCAATCGTCAGGCTTCAATCCTCAATACTCAATCTTCAATCCTCAATCCTCAATCCTCATTCCTCAATCCTCATTCTTCAATCCTCAATACCCAATCCTCAATCTTCAATCCTCAATCCTCAATCCTCAATTCTCAACCCTCAATCCTCAGACCTAAGTCCTCAAATCTCAATCCTCAACCCTCAGCCCTCACCCTCAATCCTCAATCATCAATCTTCAACCCTCAATCCTCAATCCTCAGTCCTCAAACCTCTATTCTGAATCCTCAATCTTCAGACCTCAGATCTCAACAATCAGATGTCAATCCTGAATCCTTAATAGAATATCATCAATTCACAGTTTTCAATACCCAATACTCATTCTGCAATCTTCAAATCTCTATTCATATACATCAATTCTCATCACTCAACGCTCAACACTCAGTCCGCAATCCCCAATCTTCAACCCTCAATCCTCAATACTCAATCCTCAATCCTCAATCGTCAATACTCAATACTCAATCTTCAATCCTCAATCCTCAATCCTCAATCCTCAATCCTCAATCCTCAATCTTCCATCGTCAATACTCAATCTTCAATCCTCAATCCTCAATCCGCAATCCTCAATGCTCAATCCTCAATCCTCAACCCTCAGCCCTCATCCTCAATTCTCAATCCTCAATCCTCAATCCTCAATCTTCAATCCTCAATACTCAATCTTCAATAATTAATCCTCAATTCTCAATCCTCAATACTCAATCCTCAATCGTCAACCCTCAATACCCAATCCTCAATCTTCAATCCTCAATTCTCAATCCTCAATACTCAATCTTCAATCCTCCGTCCTCAATCCTCAATCCTCAATTCTCAATCTTCAATCCTCAATCCTCAGACCTCAAACATCAATACTCAACCCTCAGTCCTCGTCCTCAATCCACAACAATCAATCCTCAATCCTCATTCTTCAATCATCAGTATTCAATCTTCAGTCCTCAATCCTCAATTCTCAATACTCAATACTCAATCCTCAATCGTCAACCCTCAATACCCAATCCTCAATCTTCAATCCTCAATCCTCAATCCTCAATCCTCAATCCTCAATCTTCAATCCCCAATAATCAATCTTCAATCCTCAATCCTCAATCCTCAATCCTGAATCCTCAATTCTCAATCCTCAATCCTCAATCCTCAATCGTCATTCTTCAATCCTCAATACTCAATCTTCAATCCTCAATCCTCAATCCTCAATCCTCAAACCTCATTCTACAATCCTCAATACCCAATCCTCAATGTTCAATCCTCAATCCTCAATCCTCAATTCTCAATCCTGAATCCTCAATCGTCAGTCCTCAAACCTCAATCGCCAATCCTCAGCCCTCATCCTCAATTCTCAATCCTCAATCTTCAAACCTCAATCCTCAATCCTCAATCCTCAATCCTCAATCTTCAATCCCCAATAATCAATCTTCAATCCTCAATCCTCAATCCTCAATCCTGAATCCTCAATTCTCAATCCTCAATCCTCAATCCTCAATCGTCATTCTTCAATCCTCAATACTCAATCTTCAATCCTCAATCCTCAATCCTCAATCCTCAAACCTCATTCTACAATCCTCAATACCCAATCCTCAATGTTCAATCCTCAATCCTCAATCCTCAATTCTCAATCCTGAATCCTCAATCGTCAGTCCTCAAACCTCAATCGCCAATCCTCAGCCCTCATCCTCAATTCTCAATCCTCAATCTTCAATCCTCAATCCTCAATCCTCATGCCTCAATCCTCAATACTCAATCCTCAGTCATCAAACCTCAATCCTGAATCGTCAATCCTGAATTCTCAATCTTCAGACCTCAGACCTGAAGAATCAGATGTCAATCCTCAATCCTCAATAGAATATTATCAATTCACAGCTTTCAATACACAATACTCAATCTGCAATCTTCAAATTTCTATCCACAAACATCAATTCTCATCACTCAACCCTCAACACTCAGTCCCCAATCCTCAATCTTCAATCCTCAATCCGCAATCCTCAACCCTCAACACTCAGTCCCCAATCCTCAATCTTCAATCCTCAATCCTCAATCCTCAATCCTCAATCCTCAATCTTCAATCATCTATACTAAATCCTCAATCCTCAATCCTCAATCCTCAATCCTCATTCTACAATCCTCAATAACCAATCCTCAATCTTCAATCCTCAATCCTCAATCCTCAATTCTCAATCCTCAATCCTCAGTCCTCAGTCCTCAAACCGCAATCCTCAACCCTCAGCCCACATTCTCAGTCCTCAATCCTCAATTCTCAGTCGTCAGCCCTCAAACCTCAATCCTCAACCCTCAGACCTCATCCTCAATCCTCAATTATCAATCCTCAATCCTCAATCTCCAATCCTCAATACTCAATCTTCAATCCTCAATCCTCAGTCCTCAATACTCAACTATCAGTCCTCAATACTCAGTACTCAATCCTCAATCCTCAACCTTCAGTCCTCAATACTCAATCTTCAATCCTCAATCCTCAATCCTCAATCCTCAATGCTCAATCCTCCATCCTCAATCCTCAACCCTCAATCTTCAATCCTCAATACTCAATCTGCAACCCTCAATCCTCAGTCCTCAATCCTCAATCCTCATTCTTCAATCCTCAATACCCAATCCTCAATCTTCAATCCTCAATCCACAATCCTCAATCCTCAATCCTCATTCTTCAATCCTCAACACCCAATCCTCAATCTTCAATCCTCAATCCTCAATTCTCAGACCTCAATCCTCAATCTTCAATCCTCAATACTCAATCTTCAATCCTCAATCCTCAATCCTCAATCCTCAATCCTCATTCTTCAATCCTCAACACCCAATCCTCAATCTTCAATCCTCAATCCTCGATCCTCAATTCTCAATCCTCAATCCTCAATCCTCAGACCTCAAACATCAATACTCAACCCTCAGTCCTCGTCCTCAATCCACAACACTCAATCCTCGATCATCAACCTTCAATCATCAATATTCAATCTTCAATCCTCAATCCTCAATCCTCAATACTCAATCCTCAATACTCGACCATCAGCCCTCAATTCTCAATACTCAATAGAATATCCTGAATTCTCAGGATTCAATACTCAAACCTCAACACTCAACCCTCAACCCTCAATCCTCAATCCTCAATCGTCAATCCTCAATACTCAATCTTCAATCCTCCATTCTCAATCCTCAATCCTCAATCCTCAATCCTCAATCCTCAACCCTCAATCCACAACCGTCAGGCTTCAATCCTCAATACCCAATCCTCAGTCTTCAATCTTCAATCCTCAGTCCTCAATTCTCAAACCTCAATCATCAACCCTCAGCCCTCATCCTCAATCCTCAATACTCAATACTCAATCCTCAATCTTCAATCCTCAATACTCAATCTTCAATAATCAATCCTCAATTCTCAATCCTCAATACTCAATCCTCAATCGTCGATCCTCAATCCCCAATCCTCAATCTTCAATCCTCAATCCTCAATCCTCAATCCTCAATCCTCAATCTTCAATCCTCAATCTTCAATCATCAATACTCAATCTTCAATCCTCAATCCTCAATCCTCAATCCTCAATCCTCAATCCTCAATCCTCAATCCTCAATCTTCAATCATCAACACTCAGTCTTCAATACTCAATCCTCAATCCTCAATCCTCAATCCTCAATCCTCATTCTTCAATCCTCAATATACAATCCTCAATCTTCAATCCTCAATCCTCAATCCTCAATTCTCAATCCTCAATACTCAATCTTCAATCCTCCGTCCTCAATCCTCAATCCTCAATTCTCAATCTTCAATCCTCAATCCTCAGACCTCAAACATCAATACTCAACCCTCAGTCCTCGTCCTCAATCCACAACAATCAATCCTCAATCCTCATTCTTCAATCATCAGTATTCAATCTTCAGTCCTCAATCCTCAATCCTCAATCCTCAATCCTCAATCCTCAATGTTGAATCCGCAATGCCCAATCCTCAATCTTCAATCCTCAATCCTCAATCCTCAACCCTCAATCCTCAATAATCAATCCTCAATCCTCAGTCCTCAAACCTCAAACCTCAATCTTCAATCCTCAATACTCAATCTTCAACCCTCCGTCCTCAATCCTCAACCCTCAATCCTCAATCCTCAATCGTCAGGCTTCAATCCTCAATACTCAATCTTCAATCCTCAATCCTCAATCCTCATTCCTCAATCCTCATTCTTCAATCCTCAATACCCAATCCTCAATCTTCAATCCTCAATCCTCAATCCTCAATTCTCAATCCTCAATCCTCAGACCTAAGTCCTCAAATCTCAATCCTCAACCCTCAGCCCTCACCCTCAATCCTCAATCATCAATCTTCAACCCTCAATCCTCAATCCTCAGTCCTCAAACCTCTATTCTGAATCCTCAATCTTCAGACCTCAGATCTCAACAATCAGATGTCAATCCTGAATCCTTAATAGAATATCATCAATTCACAGTTTTCAATACCCAATACTCATTCTGCAATCTTCAAATCTCTATTCATATACATCAATTCTCATCACTCAACGCTCAACACTCAGTCCGCAATCCCCAATCTTCAACCCTCAATCCTCAATACTCAATCCTCAATCCTCAATCGTCAATACTCAATACTCAATCTTCAATCCTCAATCCTCAATCCTCAATCCTCAATCCTCAATCCTCAATCTTCCATCGTCAATACTCAATCTTCAATCCTCAATCCTCAATCCGCAATCCTCAATGCTCAATCCTCAATCCTCAACCCTCAGCCCTCATCCTCAATTCTCAATCCTCAATCCTCAATCCTCAATCTTCAATCCTCAATACTCAATCTTCAATAATTAATCCTCAATTCTCAATCCTCAATACTCAATCCTCAATCGTCAACCCTCAATACCCAATCCTCAATCTTCAATCCTCAATCCTCAATCCTCAATCCTCAATCCTCAGACCTAAGTCCTCAAATCTCAATCCTCAACCCTCAGCCCTCATCCTCAATCCTCAATCCTCAATCTTCAACCCTCAATCCTCAATCCTCAATCCTCAATCTTCAATCCTCAATCCTCAATCCTCAATCCTCAATCCTCAATCGTCATTCTTTAATCCTCAATACTCAATCTTCAATCCTCAATCCTCAATCCTCAATCCTCAAACCACATTCTACAATCCTCAATACCCAATCCTCAATCTTCAATCCTCAATCGTCAATCCTCAATACTCAATCCTCAATCCTCAGTCCTCAGTCCTCAAACCTCAATCCTCAACCCTCTGCCCTCATCCTCGATCCTCAATCCTAAATTCTCAATCCTCAGATCTCAAACCTCAATCCTCAAACGTCAGTCCTCGTCCTCAATCCTCAACCCTCAATCCTCAATTCTCAGTCCTCAACCTTCAACCATCAATACTCAATATTCAATCCTCTATCCTCAATCCTCAGTCCTCAATCCTCAATCTTCAATCCTCAATCCTCAGTCCTCATTCCTCAATCATCATTCTTCAATACTCAATACCCAATGCTCAGTCTTCAATCCTCAATCCTCAATCATCAAATCTCAATCCCCAATCCTCAGTCCTCAGTCCTCAATCCTCAATCCTCAACCCTCAGCCCTCATCCTCAATTCTCAATCCTCAATCCTCAATCCTCAATGTTCAATCCTCAATACTCAATCTTCAATAATCAATCCTCAATTCTCAATCCTCAATCCTCAATCCTCAATCTTCAATCCTCAATCCTCAATCCTCAATACTCAATCCTCAATCCTCAGTCCTCAGCCCTCAAACCTCAATCCTCAACCCTCAGCCCTCATCCTCAATCCTCAATCCTAAATTCTCAATCCTCAAACCTCAAACCTCAATCCTCAACCGTCAGTCCTCGTGCTCAATCCTCAACCCTCAATACTCAATCCTCAGTCCTCAATCTTCAATCCTCAATACTCAATATTCAATCCTCAATCCTCAATCCTCAGTCCTCAATCCTCAATCTTCAATCCTCAATCCTCAGTCCTCAATCCTCAATCCTCATTCTTCAATACTCAATACCCAATCCTCAGTCTTCAATCCTCAATCCTCAATCATCAAATCTCAATCCCCAATCCTCAGTCCTCAGTCCTCAAACCTCAATCCTCAGCCCTCAGCCCTCATCCTCAATTCTCAATCCTCAATCCTCAATCCTCAATCTTCAATCCTCAATACTCAATCTTCAATAAACAATCCTCAATTCTCAATCCTCAATACTCAATCCTCAATCGTCAACACTCAATCCCCAATCCTCAATCTTCAATCCTCAATCCTCAATCCTCAACCCTCAATCCTCAATCTTCAATCCCCAATAATCAATCTTCAATCCTCAATCCTCAATCCTCAATCCTGAATCCTCAATTCTCAATCCCCAAACTCCAATCCTCTATACTCAGTCTTCAATCCTCAATCCTCAATCCTCAATCCTCATTCTTCAACCCTCAATACCCAATCCTCAATCTTCAATCCTCAATCCTCAATCCTCAATTCTCAATCCTCAATCCTCAATCCTCAGTCCTCCAACCTCAATCGCCAATCCTCAGCCCTCATCCTCAATCCTCAATCCTAAATACTCAATCCTCAAACCTCAAACTTCAATCCTCAACCGTCAGTCCTCGTCCTCAATCCTCAACCCTCAATCCTCAATCCTCAGTCCTCAATCTTCAATCCTCAATCCTCAGTCCTCAATCCTCAATCCTCATTCTTCAATACTCAATACCCAATCCTCAGTCTTCAATCCTCAATCCTCAATCCTCAAATCTCAATCCCCAATCCTCAGTCCTCAGTCCTCAAACCTCAATCCTCAACCCTCAGCCCTCATCCTCAATTCTCAATCCTCAATCCTCAATCCTCAATCTTCAATCCTCAATACTCAATCTACAATAATCAATCCTCAATTCTCGATCCTCAATTCTCAATCCTCAATCGTCAACCCTCAATACCCAATCCTCAATCTTCAATCCTCAATCCTCAATCCTCAATCCTCAATCCTCAATCCTCAATCTTCAATCCCCAATAATCAATCTTCAATCCTCAGTCCTCAATCCTCAATCCTGAATCCTCAATTCTCAATCCCCAAACTCCAATCCTCTATACTCAGTCTTCAATCCTCAATCCTCAATCCTCAATCCTCATTCTTCAACCCTCAATACCCAATCCTCAATCTTCAATCCTCAATCCTCAGTCCTCAATTCTCAATCCTGAATCCTCAATCCTCAGTCCTCAAACCTCAATCGCCAATCCTCAGCCCTCATCCTGAATTCTCAGTCCTCAATCTTCAATCCTCAATCCTCAATCCTCATGCCTCAATCCTCAATCCTCAATCCTCAATCCTCATTCTTCAATCCTCAACACCCAATCCTCAATCTTCAATCCTCAATCCTCGATCCTCAATTCTCAATCCTCAAATCTCAATCCCCAATCCTCAGTCCTCAGTCCTCAAACCTCAATCCTCAACCCTCAGCCCTCATCCTCAATTCTCAATCCTCAATCCTCAATCCTCAATCTTCAATCCTCAATACTCAATCTTCAATAATCAATCCTCAATTCTCAATACTCAATACTCAATCCTCAATCGTCAACCCTCAATACCCAATCCTCAATCTTCAATCCTCAATCCTCAATCCTCAATCCTCAATCCTCAATCTTGAATCCCCAATAATCAATCTTCAATCCTCAATCCTCAATCCTCAATCCTGAATCCTCAATTCTCAATCCTCAATCCTCAATCCTCAATCGTCATTCTTCAATCCTCAATACTCAATCTTCAATCCTCAATCCTCAATCCTCAATCCTCAAACCTCATTCTACAATCCTCAATACCCAATCCTCAATCTTCAATCCTCAATCCTCAATCCTCAATTCTCAATCCTGAATCCTCAATCGTCAGTCCTCAAACCTCAATCGCCAATCCTCAGCCCTCATCCTCAATTCTCAATCCTCAATCTTCAATCCTCAATCCTCAATCCTCATGCCTCAATCCTCAATACTCAATCCTCAGTCATCAAACCTCAATCCTGAATCGTCAATCCTGAATTCTCAATCTTCAGACCTCAGACCTGAACAATCAGATGTCAATCCTCAATCCTCAATAGAATATTATCAATTCACAGCTTTCAATACACAATACTCAATCTGCAATCTTCAAATTTCTATCCACAAACATCAACTCTCATCACTCAACCCTCAACACTCAGTCCCCAATCCTCAATCTTCAATCCTCAATCCGCAATCCTCAACCCTCAACACTCAGTCCCCAATCCTCAATCTTCAATCCTCAATCCTCAATCCTCAATCCTCAATCCTCAATCTTCAATCATCTATACTAAATCATCAATCCTCAATCCTCAATCCTCAATCCTCATTCTACAATCCTCAATAACCAATCCTCAATCTTCAATCCTCAATCCTCAATCCTCAATTCTCAATCCTCAATCCTCAGTCCTCAGTCCTCAAACCGCAATCCTCAACCCTCAGCCCACATTCTCAGTCCTCAATCCTCAATTCTCAGTCGTCAGCCCTCAAACCTCAATCCTCAACCCTCAGACCTCATCCTCAATCCTCAATTATCAATCCTCAATCCTCAATCTTCAATCCTCAATACTCAATCTTCAATCCTCAATCCTCAGTCCTCAATACTCAACTATCAGTCCTCAATACTCAGTACTCAATCCTCAATCCTCAACCTTCAGTCTTCAATACTCAATCTTCAATCCTCAATCCTCAATCCTCAATCCTCAATGCTCAATCCTCCATCCTCAATCCTCAACACTCAATCTTCAATCCTCAATACTCAATCTGCAACCCTCAATCCTCAGTCCTCAATCCTCAATCCTCATTCTTCAATCCTCAATACCCAATCCTCAATCTTCAATCCTCAATCCACAATCCTCAATCCTCAATCCTCATTCTTCAATCCTCAACACCCAATCCTCAATCTTCAATCCTCAATCCTCAATTCTCAGACCTCAATCCTCAATCTTCAATCCTCAATACTCAATCTTCAATCCTCAATCCTCAATCCTCAATCCTCAATCCTCATTCTTCAATCCTCAACACCCAATCCTCAATCTTCAATCCTCAATCCTCGATCCTCAATTCTCAATCCTCAATCCTCAATCCTCAGACCTCAAACATCAATACTCAACCCTCAGTCCTCGTCCTCAATCCACAACACTCAATCCTCGATCATCAACCTTCAATCATCAATATTCAATCTTCAATCCTCAATCCTCAATCCTCAATACTCAATCCTCAATACTCGACCATCAGCCCTCAATTCTCAATACTCAATAGAATATCCTGAATTCTCAGGATTCAATACTCAAACCTCAACACTCAACCCTTAACCCTCAATCCTCAATCCTCAATCGTCAATCCTCAATACTCAATCTTCAATCCTCCATTCTCAATCCTCAATCCTCAATCCTCAATCCTCAATCCTCAACCCTCAATCCACAACCGTCAGGCTTCAATCCTCAATACCCAATCCTCAGTCTTCAATCTTCAATCCTCAGTCCTCAATTCTCAAACCTCAATCATCAACCCTCAGCCCTCATCCTCAATCCTCAATACTCAATACTCAATCCTCAATCTTCAATCCTCAATACTCAATCTTCAATAATCAATCCTCAATTCTCAATCCTCAATACTCAATCCTCAATCGTCGATCCTCAATCCCCAATCCTCAATATTCAATCCTCAATCCTCAATCCTCAATCCTCAATCCTCAATCTTCAATCCTCAATCTTCAATCATCAATACTCAATCTTCAATCCTCAATTCTCAATCCTCAATCCTCAATCCTCAATCCTCAATCCTCAATCCTCAATCTTCAATCATCAACACTCAGTCTTCAATACTCAATCCTCAATCCTCAATCCTCAATCCTCAATCCTCATTCTTCAATCCTCAATATACAATCCTCAATCTTCAATCCTCAATCCTCAATCCTCAATTCTCAATCCTCAATACTCAATCTTCAATCCTCCGTCCTCAATCCTCAATCCTCAATTCTCAATCTTCAATCCTCAATCCTCAGACCTCAAACATCAATACTCAACCCTCAGTCCTCGTCCTCAATCCACAACAATCAATCCTCAATCCTCATTCTTCAATCATCAGTATTCAATCTTCAGTCCTCAATCCTCAATCCTCAATCCTCAATCCTCAATCCTCAATGTTGAATCCGCAATGCCCAATCCTCAATCTTCAATCCTCAATCCTCAATCCTCAACCCTCAATCCTCAATAACCAATCCTCAATCCTCAGTCCTCAAACCTCAAACCTCAATCTTCAATCCTCAATACTCAATCTTCAATCCTCCGTCCTCAATCCTCAACCCTCAATCCTCAATCCTCAATCGTCAGGCTTCAATCCTCAATACTCAATCTTCAATCCTCAATCCTCAATCCTCATTCCTCAATCCTCATTCTTCAATCCTCTATACCCAATCCTCAATCTTCAATCCTCAATCCTCAATCCTCAATTCTCAATCCTCAATCCTCAGACCTAAGTCCTCAAATCTCAATCCTCAACCCTCAGCCCTCACCCTCAATCCTCAATCATCAATCTTCAACCCTCAATCCTCAATCCTCAGTCCTCAAACCTCTATTCTGAATCCTCAATCTTCAGACCTCAGATCTCAACAATCAGATGTCAATCCTGAATCCTTAATAGAATATCATCAATTCACAGTTTTCAATACCCAATACTCATTCTGCAATCTTCAAATCTCTATTCATATACATCAATTCTCATCACTCAACGCTCAACACTCAGTCCGCAATCCCCAATCTTCAACCCTCAATCCTCAATACTCAATCCTCAATCCTCAATCGTCAATACTCAATACTCAATCTTCAATCCTCAATCCTCAATCCTCAATCCTCAATCCTCAATCCTCAATCTTCCATCGTCAATACTCAATCTTCAATCCTCAATCCTCAATCCGCAATCCTCAATGCTCAATCCTCAATCCTCAACCCTCAGCCCTCATCCTCAATTCTCAATCCTCAATCCTCAATCCTCAATCTTCAATCCTCAATACTCAATCTTCAATAATTAATCCTCAATTCTCAATCCTCAATACTCAATCCTCAATCGTCAACCCTCAATACCCAATCCTCAATCTTCAATCCTCAATCCTCAATCCTCAATCCTCAATCCTCAGACCTAAGTCCTCAAATCTCAATCCTCAACCCTCAGCCCTCATCCTCAATCCTCAATCCTCAATCTTCAACCCTCAATCCTCAATCCTCAATCCTCAATCTTCAATCCTCAATCCTCAATCCTCAATCCTCAATCCTCAATCGTCATTCTTTAATCCTCAATACTCAATCTTCAATCCTCAATCCTCAATCCTCAATCCTCAAACCACATTCTACAATCCTCAATACCCAATCCTCAATCTTCAATCCTCAATCGTCAATCCTCAATACTCAATCCTCAATCCTCAGTCCTCAGTCCTCAAACCTCAATCCTCAACCCTCTGCCCTCATCCTCGATCCTCAATCCTAAATTCTCAATCCTCAGATCTCAAACCTCAATCCTCAAACGTCAGTCCTCGTCCTCAATCCTCAACCCTCAATCCTCAATTCTCAGTCCTCAACCTTCAACCATCAATACTCAATATTCAATCCTCAATCCTCAATCCTCAGTCCTCAATCCTCAATCTTCAATACTCAATCCTCAATCCTCAATCCTCAATCCTCAATCTTCCATCGTCAATACTCAATCTTCAATCCTCAATCCTCAGTCCTCAGTCCTCAAACCTCAATCCTCAACCCTCAGCCCTCATCCTCAATCCTCAATCCTAAATTCTCAATCCTCAAACCTCAAACCTCAATCCTCAACCGTCAGTCCTCGTCCTCAATCCTCAACCCTCAATCCTCAATCCTCAGTCCTCAATCTTCAATCCTCAATACTCAGTATTCAATCCTGAATCCTCAATCCTCAGTCCTCAATCCTCAATCTTCAATCCTCAATCCTCAGTCCTCATTCCTCAATCATCATTCTTCAATACTCAATACCCAATGCTCAGTCTTCAATCCTCAATCCTCAATCATCAAATCTCAATCCCCAATCCTCAGTCCTCAGTCCTCAATCCTCAATCCTCAACCCTCAGCCCTCATCCTCAATTCTCAATCCTCAATCCTCAATCCTCAATGTTCAATCCTCAATACTCAATCTTCAATAATCAATCCTCAATTCTCAATCCTCAATCCTCAATCCTCAATCTTCAATCCTCAATCCTCAATCCTCAATACTCAATCCTCAATCCTCAGTCCTCAGCCCTCAAACCTCAATCCTCAACCCTCAGCCCTCATCCTCAATCCTCAATCCTAAATTCTCAATCCTCAAACCTCAAACCTCAATCCTCAACCGTCAGTCCTCGTGCTCAATCCTCAACCCTCAATACTCAATCCTCAGTCCTCAATCTTCAATCCTCAATACTCAATATTCAATCCTCAATCCTCAATCCTCAGTCCTCAATCCTCAATCTTCAATCCTCAATCCTCAGTCCTCAATCCTCAATCCTCATTCTTCTATACTCAATACCCAATCCTCAGTCTTCAATCCTCAATCCTCAATCATCAAATCTCAATCCCCAATCCTCAGTCCTCAGTCCTCAAACCTCAATCCTCAGCCCTCAGCCCTCATCCTCAATTCTCAATCCTCAATCCTCAATCCTCAATCTTCAATCCTCAATACTCAATCTTCAATAAACAATCCTCAATTCTCAATCCTCAATACTCAATCCTCAATCGTCAACCCTCAATCCCCAATCCTCAATCTTCAATCCTCAATCCTCAATCCTCAACCCTCAATCCTCAATCTTCAATCCCCAATAATCAATCTTCAATCCTCAATCCTCAATCCTCAATCCTGAATCCTCAATTCTCAATCCCCAAACTCCAATCCTCTATACTCAGTCTTCAATCCTCAATCCTCAATCCTCAATCCTCAATCCTCATTCTTCAACCCTCAATACCCAATCCTCAATCTTCAATCCTCAATCCTCAATCCTCAATTCTCAATCCTCAATCCTCAATCCTCAGTCCTCCAACCTCAATCGCCAATCCTCAGCCCTCATCCTCAATCCTCAATCCTAAATACTCAATCCTCAAACCTCAAACTTCAATCCTCAACCGTCAGTCCTCGTCCTCAATCCTCAACCCTCAATCCTCAATCCTCAGTCCTCAATCTTCAATCCTCAATACTCAATATTCAATCCTCAATCCTCAATCCTCAGTCCTCAATCCTCAATCTTCAATCCTCAATCCTCAGTCCTCAATCCTCAATCCTCATTCTTCAATACTCAATACCCAATCCTCAGTCTTCAATCCTCAATCCTAAATCCTCAAATCTCAATCCCCAATCCTCAGTCCTCAGTTCTCAAACCTCAATCCTCAACCCTCAGCCCTCATCCTCAATTCTCAATCCTCAATCATCAATCCTCAATCTTCAATCCTCAATCCTCAATCCTCAATTCTCAATCCTCAACCCTCATTCTTCAATCCTCAATACCCAATCCTCAATTTTCAATCCTCAATCCTCAATCCTCAATTCTCAATCCTCAATCCTCAGCCCTATGTCCTCAAATCTCAATCCTCAACCCTCAGCACTCATCCTCAATCCTCAATCTTCAATCTTCAACCCTCAATCCTCAATCCTCAAGCCTCAACCCTCAATCCTCAATCATCAGTCCTCAAACCTCAATTCTGAATCCTCAATCTTCAGACCTCAGATCTCAACAATCAGATGTCAATCCTGAATCCTTAATAGAATATCATCAATTCACAGTTTTCAATACCCAATCCTCAATCTGCAATCTTCAAATCTCTATTCACAAACATCAATTCTCATCACTCAACCCTCAACACTCAGTCCGCAATCCTCAATCTTCAACCCTCAATCCTCAATACTCAATACTCAATCCTCAATCGTCAATACTCAATACTCAATCTTCAATCCTCAATCCTCAATCCTCAATCCTCAATCTTCCATTGTCAATACTCAATCTTCAATCCTCAATCCTCAATCCGCAGTCCTCAATGCTCAATCCTCAATCCTCAATCCTCAAACCTCAACCTTCAATCCTCAATACTCAATCTGCAATCCTCAATCCTCAATCCTCAATCCTCAATCCTCAATCCTCAATCGTCGATCCTCAATCCCCATTCCTCAATCTTCAATCCTCATCCTCAATCCCCAATCCTCAATCCTCAATCCTCAATCTTCAATCCTCAATCCTCAATCGTCATTCGTCAATCCTCATTCTTCGATCCTCAATACCCAATCCTCAATCTTCAATCTTCAACCCTCAATCCTCAACTCTCAATCCTCAAACCTCAATCGTCAAACCTCAGCCCTCATCCTCAATCCTCAATCCTCAATCCTCAATCCTCAATCCTCAATCCTCAATCCTCATGCCTCAATCCTCAATCCTCAATCCTCAGTCATCAAACATCAATCCTGAATCCTCAATCCTGAATCCTCAATCTTCACACCTCAGACCTGAACAATCAGACGTCAATCCTCAATCCTCAATAGAATATCATCAATTCACAGTTTTCAATACTCAATACTCAATCTTCAATCCTCAATCCTCAATCCTCAGTCCTCAATCCTCAATCGTCATTCTGCAATCCTCAATACTCATTCTTCAATCCTCTATCCTCAATCCTCAATCCTCAAACCTGATTCTACAATCCTCAATACCCAATCCTCAATCTTCAATCCTCAATCCTCAGTCCTCAATTCTCAATCCTGAATCCTCAATCCTCAGTCCTCAAACCTCAATCGCCAATCCTCAGCCCTCATCCTCAATTCTCAGTCCTCAATCTTCAATCCTCAATCCTCAATCCTCATGCCTCAATCCTCAATCCTCAATCCTCAATCCTCATTCTTCAATCCTCAACACCCAATCCTCAATCTTCAATCCTCAATCCTCGATCCTCAATTCTCAATCCTCAATCCTCAATCCTCAGACCTCAAACATCAATACTCAACCCTCAGTCCTCGTCCTCAATCCACAACACTCAATCCTCGATCATCAATCTTCAATCATCAATATTCAATCTTCAATCCTCAATCCTCAATCCTCAATACCCAATCCTCAATACTCGACCATCAGCCCTCAATTCTCAATACTCAATAGAATATCCTGAATTCTCAGGATTCAATACTCAAACCTCAACACTCAACCCTCAACCCTCAATGCTCAATCCTCAATCCTCAATCGTCAATCCTCAATACTCAATCTTCAATCCTCCATTCTCAATCCTCAATCCTCAATCCTCAATCCTCAATCCTCAACCCTCAATCCACAATCGTCAGGCTTCAATCCTCAATACCCAATCCTCAGTCTTCAATCTTCAATCCTCAGTCCTCAATTCTCAATCCTCAATCCTCAATCCTCAATTCTCAATCCTCAATCCTCTGTCCTCAGTCCTCAAACTTCAACCCTCAACCCTCAGCCCTCATCCTCAATCCTCAATACTCAATACTCAATCGTCAATCTTCAATCCTCAATACTCAATCTTCAATAATCAATCCTCAATCCTCAATCCTCAATACTCAATCCTCAATCGTCGATCCTCAATCCCCAATCCTCAATCTTCAATCCTCAATCCTCAATCCTCAATCCTCAATCCTCAATCTTCAATCCTCAATCTTCAATCATCTATACTCTATCTTCAATCCGCAATCCTCAATCCTCAATCCTCAATCCTCAATCCTCAATCCTCAATCCTCAATCTTCAATCATCAACACTCAGTCTTCAATACCCAATCCTCAATCCTCAATCCTCAATCCTCAATCCTCATTCTTCAATCCTCAATACACAATCCTCAATCTTCAATCCTCAATCCTCAATCCTCAATTCTCAATCCTCAATACTCAATCTTCAATCCTCCGTCCTCAATCCTCAATCCTCATTCTTCAATCCTCAATACCCAATCCTCAATCTTCAATCCTCAATCCTCAATCCTCAATTCTCAATCCTCAATCCTCAGACCTAAGTCCTCAAATCTCAATCCTCAACCCTCAGCCCTCATCCTCAATCCTCAATCCTCAATCTTCAACCCTCAATCCTCAATCCTCAAGCCTCAACCCTCAATCCTCAATCCTCAGTCCTCAAACCTCAATTCTGAATCCTCAATCTTCAGACCTCAGATCTCAACAATCAGATGTCAATCCTGAATCCTTAATAGAATATCATCAATTCACAGTTTTCAATACCCAATACTCAATCTGCAATCTTCAAATCTCTATTCACATACATCAATTCTCATCACTCAACCCTCATCACTCAGTCCGCAATCCTCAATCTTCAACCCTCAATCCTCAATACTCAATCCTCAATCCTCAATCGTCAATACTCAATACTCAATCTTCAATCCTCAATCCTCAATCCCTAATCCTCAATCCTCAATCCTCAACCTTCCATCGTCAATACTCAATCTTCAATCCTCAATCCTCAATCCGCAATCCTCAATGCTCAATCCTCAATCCTCAATCCTCAACCCTCAATCCACAATCGTCAGGATTCAATCCTCAATACCCAATCCTCAGTCTTCAATCTTCAATCCTCAGTCCTCAATTCTCAATCCGCAATCCTCAATCCTCAAATCTCAATCCTCAATCCTCTGTCCTCAGTCCTCAAACCTCAACCCTCAACACTCAGCCCTCATCCTCAATCCTCAATACTCAATAGTCAATCCTCAATCTTCAATCCTCAATACTCAATCTTCAATAATCAATCCTCAATTCTCAATCCTCAATACTCAATCCTCAATCGTCGATCCTCAATCCCCAATCCTCAATCGTCAATCCTCAATCCTCAATCCTCAATCCTCAATCCTCAATCTTCAATCCTCAATCTTCAATCATCAATACTCAATCTTCAATCCTCAATCCTCAATCCTCAATCCTCAATCCTCGATCGTCAATCCTCAATACTCAATCTTCAATCCTCCATTCTCAATCCTCAATCCTCAATCCTCAATCCTCAATCCTCAACCCTCAGTCCACAATCGTCAGGATTCAATCCTCAATACCCAATCCTCAGTCTTCAATCTTCAATCCTCAGTCCTCAATTCTCAATCCGCAATCCTCAATCCTCAATTCTCAATCCTCAATCCTCTGTCCTCAGTCCTCAAACCTCAACCCTCAACCCTCAGCCCTCATCCTCAATCCTCAATACTCAATACTCAATCCTCAATCTTCAATCCTCAATACTCAATCTTCAATAATCAATCCTCAATTCTCAATCCTCAATACTCAATCCTCAATCGTCGATCCTCAATCCCCAATCCTCAATCGTCAATCCTCAATCCTCAATCCTCAATCCTCAATCCTCAATCTTCAATCCTCAATCTTCAATCATCAATACTCAATCTTCAATCCTCAATCCTCAATCCTCAATCCTCAATCCTCAATCCTCAATCCTCAATCCTCAATCTTCAATCATCAACACTCAGTCTTCAATACTCAATCCTCAATCCTCAACCCTCAATCCTCAATCCTCATTCTTCAATCCTCAATACACAATCCTCAATCTTCAATCCTCAATCCTCAATCCTCAATTCTCAATACTCAATACTCAATCTTCAATCCCCAATCCTCAATCCTCAATTCTCAATCTTCAATCCTCAATCCTCAGACCTCAAACATCCATACTCAACCCTCAGTCCTCGTCCTCAATCCACAACAATCAATCCTCAATCCTCATTCTTCAATCATCAATATTCAATCTTCAGTCCTCAATCCTCAATCCTCAATCCCCAGTCCTCAATCCTCAATGTTGAATCCGCAATACCCAATCCTCAATCTTCAATCCTCAATCCTCAATCCTCAACCCTCAATCCTCAACAATCAATCCTCAATCCACAGTCCTCAAACCTCAAACCTCAATCTTCAATCCTCAATACTCAATCTTCAATCCTCCGTCCACAATCCTCAACCCTCAATCCTCAATCCTCAATCGTCAGGCTTCAATCCTCAATACTCAATCTTCAATCCTCAATCCTCAATCCTCATTCCTCAATCCTCATTCTTCAATCCTCAATACCCAATCCTCAATCTTCAATCCTCAATCCTCAATCCTCAATCCTCAAGCCTCAACCCTCAATCCTCAATCCTCAGTCCTCAAACCTCAATTCTGAATCCTCAATCTTCAGACCTCAGATGTCAATCCTGAATCCTTAATAGAATATCATCAATTCACAGTTTTCAATACCCAATACTCAATCTGCAATCTTCAAATCTCTATTCACATACATCAATTCTCTTCACTCAACCCTCAACACTCAGTCCGCAATCCTCAATCTTCAACCCTCAATCCTCAATACTCAATCCTCAATCCTCAATCGTCAATACTCAATACTCAATCTTCAATCCTCAATCCTCAATCCCTAATCCTCAATCCTCAATCCTCAATCTTCCATCGTCAATACTCAATCTTCAATCCTCAATCCTCAATCCGCAATCCTCAATGCTCAATCCTCAATCCTCAATCCTCAAACCTCAATCTTCAGTCCTCAATACTCAATCTACAATCCTCAATACTCAATCGTCAATCCTCAATCCTCAATCGTCGATCCTCAATCCCCAATCCTCAATCATGAAACCACAATCCTGAATCCTCAATCCTGAATCCTCAATCTTCAGACCTCAGACCTGAACAATCAGATGTCAATCCTCAATCCTCAATAGGATATCATCAATTCACAGTTTTCAATACTCAATACTCAATCTTCAATCCTCAATCCTCAATCCTCAATCCTCATTCCTCAATCGTCATTCTTCAATCCTCAATACTCAATCTTCAATCCTCAATCCTCAAACCTCAGTCTACAATCCTCAGTACCCAATCCTCAATCTTCAATCCTCAATCCTCAATACTCAATACTCTATCCTCAATCCTCAGTCCTCAGTCCTCAAACCTCAATCCTCAAGCCTCAGCCCTCATCCTCAATCCTCAATCCTAAATTCTCAATCCTCAAACCTCAAACCTCAATCCTCAACCGTCAGTCCTCGTCCTCAATCCTCAACCCTCAATCCTCAATCCTCAGTCCTCAATCTTCAATCCTCAATACTCAATATTCAATCCTCAATCCTCAATCCTCAGTCCTCAATCCTCAACCCTCAATCCTCAATCCTCAGTCCTCAATCTTCAATCCTCAATACTCAATATTCAATCCTCAATGCTCAATCCTCAATCGTCAATCCTCAACCCTCAATCTTCAATCCGCAATACTCAATCTGCAACCCTCAATCCTCAGTCCTCAATCCTCAATCCTCATTCTTCAATCCTCAATACCCAATCCTCAATCTTCAATCCTCAATCCACAATCCTCAATCCTCAATCCTCATTCTTCAATCCTCAACACCCAATCCGCAATCGTCAGGCTTCAATCCTCAATACCCAATCCTCAGTCTGCAATCTTCAATCCTCAGTCCTCAATTCTCAATCCTCAATCCTCAATCCTCAAATCTCAATCCTCAATCCTCTGTCCTCAGTCCTCAAACCTCAACCCTCAACCCTCAGCCCTCATCCTCAATCCTCAATACTCAATACTCAATCCTCAATCTTCAATCCTCAATACTCAATCTTCAATAAGCAATCCTCAATTCTCAATCCTCAATACTCAATCCTCAATCGTCGATCCTCAGTCCCCAATCCTCAATCTTCAATCCTCAATCCTCAATCCTCAATCCTCAATCCTCAATCCTCAATCTTCAATCCTCAATCTTCAATCATCAATACTCAATCTTCAATCCTCAATCCTCAATCCTCAATCCTCAATCCTCAATCCTCAATCCTCAATCCTCAATCTTCAATCATCAACACTCAGTCTTCAATACTCAAACCTCAATCCTCAATCCTCAATCCTCAATCCTCATTCTTCAATCCTCAATACACAATCCTCAATCTTCAATCCTCAATCCTCAATCCTCTGTCCTCAGTCCTCAAACCTCAACCCTCAACCCTCAGCCCTCATCCTCAATCCTCAATACTCAATTCTCAATTTTCAATCCTCAATACTCAATCTTCAATAATCAATCCTCAATTCTCAATCCTCAATACTCAATCCTCAATCGTCGATCCTCAATCCCCAATCCTCAGTCCTCAGACCTCAATCCTCAATCCTCAAACCTCAATCTTCAATCCTCAATACTCAATCTGCAATCCTCAATCCTCAATCCTCAATCCTCAATCCTCAATCCTCACTCCTCAATCGTCGATCCTCAATCCCCAATCCTCAATCTTCAATCCTCAATCCTCAATCCCCAATCCTCAATCCTCAATCCTCAATCTTCAATCCTCAATCCTCAATCGTCATTCGTCATTCCTCATTCTTCAATCCTCAATACCCAATCCTCAATCTTCAATCTTCAACCCTCAATCCTCAACTCTCAATCCTCAAACCTCAATCGTCAAACCTCAGCCCTCATCCTCAATCCTCAATCCTCAATCCTCAATCCTCAATCCTCATGCCTCAATCCTCAATCCTCAATAGAATATCATCAATTCACAGTTTTCAATCCTCAATACTCAATCTTCAGTCCTCAATCCTCAATCCTCAATCCTCAAACTTCATTCTACAATCCTCAATACCCAATCCTCAAACTTCAATCCTCAATCCTCAATCCTCAATACTCAATCCACAATCCTCAGTCCTCAGTCCTCAAACCTCAATCCTCAACCCTCAGCCCTCATCCTCAACCCTCAATCCTAAATTCTCAATCCTCAAACCTCAAACCTCAATCCTCAACCGTCAGTCCTCGTCCTCAATCCTCAACCCTCAATCCTCAATCCTCAGTCCTCAATCTTCAATCCTCAATACTCAATATTCAATCCTCAATCCTCAATCCTCAGTCCTCAATCCTCAATCTTCAATCCTCAATCCTCAGTCCTCAATCCTCAATCCTCATTCTTCAATACTCAATACCCAATCCTCAGTCTTCAATCCTCGATCCTCAATCCTCAAATCTCAATCCCCAATCCTCAGTCCTCAGTCCTCAAACCTCAATCCTCAACCCTCAGCCCTCATCCTCAATTCTCAAACCTCAATCCTCAATCCTCAATCTTCAATCCTCAATACTCAATCTTCAATAATCAATCCTCAATTCTCAATCCTCAATACTCAATCCTCAATCGTCAACCCTCAATACCCAATCCTCAATCTTCAATCCTCAATCCTCAATCCTCAATCCTCAATCCTCAATCCTCAATCTTCAATCCCCAATAATCAATCTTCAATCCTCAATCCTCAATCCTCAATCCTGAATCCTCAATTCTCAATCCCCAAACTCCAATCCTCTATACTCAGTCTTCAATCCTCAATCCTCAATTCTCAATCCTCATTCTTCAACGCTCAATACCCAATCCTCAATCTTCAATCCTCAATCCTCAATCCTCAATCCTCAATCCTCAATTCTCAATCCTGAATCCTCAATCCTCAGTCCTCAAACCTCAATCGCCAATCCTCAGCCCTCATCCTCAATTCTCAGTCCTCAATCTTCAATCCTCAATCCTCAATCCTCATGCCTCAGTCCTCAATACTCAATCCTCAGTCATCAAACCTCAATCCTGAATCGTCAATCCTGAATTCTCAATCTTCAGACCTCAGACCTGAACAATCAGATGTCAATCCTCAATCCTCAATAGAATATTATCAATTCACAGTTTTCAATACACAATACTCAACCTGCAATCTTCAAATTTCTATCCACAAACATCAATTCTCATCACTCAACCCTCAACACTCAGTCCCCAATCCTCAATCTTCAATCCTCAATCCGCAATCCTCAACCTTCAACACTCAGTCCCCAATCCTCAATCTTCAATCCTCAATCCTCAATCCTCAATCCTCAATCCTCAATCTTCAATCCTCTATACTAAATCCTCAATCCTCAATCCTCAATCCTCAATCCTCAATCCTCAATCCTCAATCCTCATTCTACAATCCTCAATACCCAATCCTCAATCTTCAATACTCAATCCTCAATCCTCAATTCTCGATCCTCAATCCTCAGTCCTCAGTCCTCAAACCGCAATCCTCAACACTCAGCCCACATTCTCAGTCCTCAATCCTCAATTCTCAGTCCTCAGCCCTCAAACCTCAATCCTCAACCCTCAGACCTCATCCTCAATCCTCAATTATCAATCCTCAATCCTCAATCTTCAATCCTCAATACTCAATCTTCAATCCTCAATCCTCAGTCCTCAATACTCAACTATCAGTTCTCAATTCTCAGTACTCAATCCTCAATCCTCAATCTTCAATCCTCAATACTCAATGTTCAATCCTCAATCCTCAATCCTCAATCCTCAATGCTCAATCCTCAATCCTCAATCCTCAACCCTCAATCTTCAATCCTCAATACTCAATCTGCAACCCTCAATCCTCAGTCCTCAATCCTCAATCCTCATTCTTCAATCCTCAATACCCAATCCTCAATCCTCAATCCTCAATCCTCAATCCTCAATCCTCAATTCTCAATCCTCAATACTCAATCCTCAATCGTCGATCCTCAATCCCCAATCCTCAATCTTCAGTCCTCAATCCTCAATCCCCAATCCTCAATCCTCAATCCTCAATGTTGAATCCGCAATACCCAATCCTCAATCTTCAATCCTCAATCCTCAATCCTCAATTCTCAATCTGCAACCCTCAATCCTCAGTCCTCAATCCTCAATCCTCATTCTTCAATCCTCAATACCCAATCCTCAATCCTCAATCCTCAATCCTCAATCCTCAATCCTCAATCCTCAATCTTCAATCATCAACACTCAGTCTTCAATACTCAATCCTCAATCCTCAATCCTCAATCCTCAATCCTCAATTCTCAATCCTCAATCCTCAGTCCTCAGTCCTCAAACCGCAATCCTCAACCCTCAGCCCACATTCTCAGTCCTCAATCCTCAATTCTCAGTCCTCAGCCCTCAAACCTCAATCCTCAACCCTCAGACCTCATCCTCAATCCTCAATTATCAATCCTCAATCCTCAATCTTCAATCCTCAATACTCAATCTTCAATCCTCAATCCTCAGTCCTCAATACTCAACTATCAGTCCTCAATTCTCAGTACTCAATCCTCAATCCTCAATCTTCAATCCTCAATACTCAATCTTCAATCCTCAATCCTCAATCCTCAATCCTCAATCCTCAATGCTCAATCCCCAATTTTCAATCCTCAACCCTCAATCTTCAATCCTCAATACTCAATCTGCAACCCTCAATCCTCAGTCCTCAATCCTCAATCCTCATTCTTCAATCCTCAATACCCAATCCTCAATCTTCAATCCTCAATCCACAATCCTCAATCCTCAATCCTCATTCTTCAATCCTCAACACCCAATCCTCAATCTTCAATCCTCAATCCTCAATTCTCAGACCTCAATCCTCAATCTTCAATCCTCAATACTCAATCTTCAATCCTCAATCCTCAATCCTCAATCATCAATCCTCATTCTTCAATCCTCAACACCCAATCCTCAACCTTCAATCCTCAATACTCAATATTCAATCCTCAATCCTCAATCCTCAGTCCTCAATCCTCAATCTTCAATCCTCAATCCTCAGTCCTCAATCCTCAATCCTCATTCTTCAATACCCAATACCCAATCCTCAGTCTTCAATCCTCGATCCTCAATCCTCAAATCTCAATCCCCAATCCTCAGTCCTCAGTCCTCAAACCTCAATCCTCAACCCTCAGCCCTCATCCTCAATTCTCAAACCTCAATCCTCAATCCTCAATCTTCAATCCTCAATACTCAATCTTCAATAATCAATCCTCAATTCTCAATCCTCAATACTCAATCCTCAATCGTCAACCCTCAATACCCAATCCTCAATCTTCAATCCTCAATCCTCAATCCTCAATCCTCAATCCTCAATCCTCAATCTTCAATCCCCAATAATCAATCTTCAATCCTCAATCCTCAATCCTCAATCCTGAATCCTCAATTCTCAATCCCCAAACTCCAATCCTCTATACTCAGTCTTCAATCCTCAATCCTCAATTCTCAATCCTCATTCTTCAACCCTCAATACCCAATCCTCAATCTTCAATCCTCAATCCTCAATCCTCAATCCTCAATTCTCAATCCTGAATCCTCAATCCTCAGTCCTCAAACCTCAATCGCCAATCCTCAGTCCTCAGTCCTCAAACCTCAATCCTCAACCCTCAGCCCTCATCCTCAATTCTCAAACCTCAATCCTCAATCCTCAATCTTCAATCCTCAATACTCAATCTTCAATAATCAATCCTCAATTCTCAATCCTCAATACTCAATCCTCAATCGTCAACCCTCAATACCCAATCCTCAATCTTCAATCCTCAATCCTCAATCCTCAATCCTCAATCCTCAATCCTCAATCTTCAATCCCCAATAATCAATCTTCAATCCTCAATCCTCAATCCTCAATCCTGAATCCTCAATTCTCAATCCCCAAACTCCAATCCTCTATACTCAGTCTTCAATCCTCAATCCTCAATTCTCAATCCTCATTCTTCAACCCTCAATACCCAATCCTCAATCTTCAATCCTCAATCCTCAATCCTCAATCCTCAATTCTCAATCCTGAATCCTCAATCCTCAGTCCTCAAACCTCAATCGCCAATCCTCAGCCCTCATCCTCAATTCTCAATCCTCAATCCTCAATCCTCAATCCTCAATCCTCAATCCTCAATCCTCAATCCTCAACCCTCAATCTTCAATCCTCAATACTCAATCTGCAACCCTCAATCCTCAGTCCTCAATCCTCAATCCTCATTCTTCAATCCTCAATACCCAATCCTCAATCCTCAATCCTCAATCCTCAATCCTCAATCCTCAATTCTCAATCCTCAATACTCAATCCTCAATCGTCGATCCTCAATCCCCAATCCTCAATCTTCAGTCCTCAATCCTCAATCCCCAATCCTCAATCCTCAATCCTCAATGTTGAATCCGCAATACCCAATCCTCAATCTTCAATCCTCAATCCTCAATCCTCAATTCTCAATCTGCAACCCTCAATCCTCAGTCCTCAATCCTCAATCCTCATTCTTCAATCCTCAATACCCAATCCTCAATCCTCAATCCTCAATCCTCAATCCTCAATCCTCAATCCTCAATCTTCAATCATCAACACTCAGTCTTCAATACTCAATCCTCAATCCTCAATCCTCAATCCTCAATCCTCAATTCTCAATCCTCAATCCTCAGTCCTCAGTCCTCAAACCGCAATCCTCAACCCTCAGCCCACATTCTCAGTCCTCAATCCTCAATTCTCAGTCCTCAGCCCTCAAACCTCAATCCTCAACCCTCAGACCTCATCCTCAATCCTCAATTATCAATCCTCAATCCTCAATCTTCAATCCTCAATACTCAATCTTCAATCCTCAATCCTCAGTCCTCAATACTCAACTATCAGTCCTCAATTCTCAGTACTCAATCCTCAATCCTCAATCTTCAATCCTCAATACTCAATCTTCAATCCTCAATCCTCAATCCTCAATCCTCAATCCTCAATGCTCAATCCCCAATTTTCAATCCTCAACCCTCAATCTTCAATCCTCAATACTCAATCTGCAACCCTCAATCCTCAGTCCTCAATCCTCAATCCTCATTCTTCAATCCTCAATACCCAATCCTCAATCTTCAATCCTCAATCCACAATCCTCAATCCTCAATCCTCATTCTTCAATCCTCAACACCCAATCCTCAATCTTCAATCCTCAATCCTCAATTCTCAGACCTCAATCCTCAATCTTCAATCCTCAATACTCAATCTTCAATCCTCAATCCTCAATCCTCAATCATCAATCCTCATTCTTCAATCCTCAACACCCAATCCTCAATCTTCAATCCTCAATCCTCAATTCTCAGACGTCAATCCTCAATCTTCAATCCTCAATATTCAATCTTGAATCCTCAATCCTCAATCCTCAATCCTCAATCCTCATTCTTCAATCCTCAACACCCAATCCTCAATCTACCAATCCTCAATCCTCGATCCTCAATTCTCAATCCTCAATCCTCAATCCTCAGACCTCAAACATCAATACTCAACCCTCAGTCCTCGTCCTCAATCCACAACACTCAATCCTCGATCATCAATCTTCAATCATCAATATTCAATGTTCAATCCTCAATCCTCAATCCTCAATACTCAAACCTCAATACTCGACCATCAGCCCTCAATTCTCAATACTCAATAGAATATCCTGAATTCTCAGGATTCAATACTCAAACCTCAACACTCAACCCTCAACCCTCAATCCTCAATCCTCAATCCTCAATCGTCAATCCTCAATACTCAATCTTCAATCCTCCATTCTCAATCCTCAATCCTCAATCCTCAATCCTCAATCCTCAACCCTCAATCCACAATCGTCAGGCTTCAATCCTCAATACCCAATCCTCAGTCTGCAATCTTCAATCCTCAGTCCTCAATTCTCAATCCTCAATCCTCAATCCTCAAATCTCAATCCTCAATCCTCTGTCCTCAGTCCTCAAACCTCAACCCTCAACCCTCAGCCCTCATCCTCAATCCTCAGTCCTCAAACCTCAATTCTGAATCCTCAATCTTCAGACCTCAGATCTCAACAATCAGATGTCAATCCTGAATCCTTAATAGAATATCATCAATTCACAGTTTTCAATACCCAATACTCAATCTGCAATCTTCAAATCTCTATTCACATACATCAATTCTCTTCACTCAACCCTCAACACTCAGTCCGCAATCCTCAATCTTCAACCCTCAATCCTCAATACTCAATCCTCAATCCTCAATCGTCAATACTCAATACTCAATCTTCAATCCTCAATCCTCAATCCCTAATCCTCAATCCTCAATCCTCAATCTTCCATCGTCAATACTCAATCTTCAATCCTCAATCCTCAATCCTCAATCCTCAATCCTCAATCCGCAATATTCAGTCCTCAATACTCAATCTTCAATCATCAATCCTCAATCCTCAATTCTCAGTCGTCAATCCTCAGTCATCAATCCTCAATCCTCATTCTTCAATCCTCAATCCTCAAACCTCAGTCTACAATCCTCAGTACCCAATCCTCAATCTTCAATCCTCAATCCTCAATACTCAATACTCTATCCTCAATCCTCAGTCCTCAGTCCTCAAACCTCAATCCTCAAGCCTCAGCCCTCATCCTCAATCCTCAATCCTAAATTCTCAATCCTCAAACCTCAAACCTCAATCCTCAACCGTCAGTCCTCGTCCTCAATCCTCAACCCTCAATCCTCAATCCTCAGTCCTCAATCTTCAATCCTCAATACTCAATATTCAATCCTCAATCCTCAATCCTCAGTCCTCAATCCTCAACCCTCAATCCTCAATCCTCAGTCCTCAATCTTCAATCCTCAATACTCAATATTCAATCCTCAATGCTCAATCCTCAATCGTCAATCCTCAACCCTCAATCTTCAATCCGCAATACTCAATCTGCAACCCTCAATCCTCAGTCCTCAATCCTCAATCCTCATTCTTCAATCCTCAATACCCAATCCTCAATCTTCAATCCTCAATCCACAATCCTCAATCCTCAATCCTCATTCTTCAATCCTCAACACCCAATCCTCAATCGTCAGGCTTCAATCCTCAATACCCAATCCTCAGTCTGCAATCTTCAATCCTCAGTCCTCAATTCTCAATCCTCAATCCTCAATCCTCAAATCTCAATCCTCAATCCTCTGTCCTCAGTCCTCAAACCTCAACCCTCAACCCTCAGCCCTCATCCTCAATCCTCAATACTCAATACTCAATCCTCAATCTTCAATCCTCAATACTCAATCTTCAATAATCAATCCTCAATTCTCAATCCTCAATACTCAATCCTCAATCGTCGATCCTCAGTCCCCAATCCTCAATCTTCAATCCTCAATCCTCAATCCACAATCCTCAATCCTCAATCCTCAATCTTCAATCCTCAATCTTCAATCATCAATACTCAATCTTCAATCCTCAATCCTCAATCCTCAATCCTCAATCCTCAATCCTCAATCCTCAATCCTCAATCTTCAATCATCAACACTCAGTCTTCAATACTCAAACCTCAATCCTCAATCCTCAATCCTCAATCCTCATTCTTCAATCCTCAATACACAATCCTCAATCTTCAATCCTCAATCCTCAATCCTCTGTCCTCAGTCCTCAAACCTCAACCCTCAACCCTCAGCCCTCATCCTCAATCCTCAATACTCAATTCTCAATTTTCAATCCTCAATACTCAATCTTCAATAATCAATCCTCAATTCTCAATCCTCAATACTCAATCCTCAATCGTCGATCCTCAATCCCCAATCCTCAGTCCTCAGACCTCAATCCTCAATCCTCAAACCTCAATCTTCAATCCTCAATACTCAATCTGCAATCCTCAATCCTCAATCCTCAATCCTCAATCCTCAATCCTCACTCCTCAATCGTCGATCCTCAATCCCCAATCCTCAATCTTCAATCCTCAATCCTCAATCCCCAATCCTCAATCCTCAATCCTCAATCTTCAATCCTCAATCCTCAATCGTCATTCGTCATTCCTCATTCTTCAATCCTCAATACCCAATCCTCAATCTTCAATCTTCAACCCTCAATCCTCAACTCTCAATCCTCAAACCTCAATCGTCAAACCTCAGCCCTCATCCTCAATCCTCAATCCTCAATCCTCAATCCTCAATCCTCATGCCTCAATCCTCAATCCTCAATAGAATATCATCAATTCACAGTTTTCAATCCTCAATACTCAATCTTCAGTCCTCAATCCTCAATCCTCAATCCTCAAACCTCATTCTACAATCCTCAATACCCAATCCTCAAACTTCAATCCTCAATCCTCAATCCTCAATACTCAATCCACAATCCTCAGTCCTCAGTCCTCAAACCTCAATCCTCAACCCTCAGCCCTCATCCTCAACCCTCAATCCTAAATTCTCAATCCTCAAACCTCAAACCTCAATCCTCAACCGTCAGTCCTCGTCCTCAATCCTCAACCCTCAATCCTCAATCCTCAGTCCTCAATCTTCAATCCTCAATACTCAATATTCAATCCTCAATCCTCAATCCTCAGTCCTCAATCCTCAATCTTCAATCCTCAATCCTCAGTCCTCAATCCTCAATCCTCATTCTTCAATACTCAATACCCAATCCTCAGTCTTCAATCCTCGATCCTCAATCCTCAAATCTCAATCCCCAATCCTCAGTCCTCAGTCCTCAAACCTCAATCCTCAACCCTCAGCCCTCATCCTCAATTCTCAAACCTCAATCCTCAATCCTCAATCTTCAATCCTCAATACTCAATCTTCAATAATCAATCCTCAATTCTCAATCCTCAATACTCAATCCTCAATCGTCAACCCTCAATACCCAATCCTCAATCTTCAATCCTCAATCCTCAATCCTCAATCCTCAATCCTCAATCCTCAATCTTCAATCCCCAATAATCAATATTCAATCCTCAATCCTCAATCCTCAATCCTGAATCCTCAATTCTCAATCCCCAAACTCCAATCCTCTATACTCAGTCTTCAATCCTCAATCCTCAATTCTCAATCCTCATTCTTCAACCCTCAATACCCAATCCTCAATCTTCAATCCTCAATCCTCAATCCTCAATCCTCAATTCTCAATCCTGAATCCTCAATCCTCAGACCTCAAACCTCAATCGCCAATCCTCAGCCCTCATCCTCAATTCTCAGTCCTCAATCTTCAATCCTCAATCCTCAATCCTCATGCCTCAGTCCTCAATACTCAATCCTCAGTCATCAAACCTCAATCCTGAACCGTCAATCCTGAATTCTCAATCTTCAGACCTCAGACCTGAACAATCAGATGTCAATCCTCAATCCTCAATAGAATATTATCAATTCACAGTTTTCAATACACAATACTCAACCTGCAATCTTCAAATTTCTATCCACAAACATCAATTCTCATCACTCAACCCTCAACACTCAGTCCCCAATCCTCAATCTTCAATCCTCAATCCGCAATCCTCAACCTTCAACACTCAGTCCCCAATCCTCAATCTTCAATCCTCAATCCTCAATCCTCAATCCTCAATCCTCAATCTTCAATCCTCTATACTAAATCCTCAATCCTCAATCCTCAATCCTCAATCCTCAATCCTCAATCCTCAATCCTCATTCTACAATCCTCAATACCCAATCCTCAATCTTCAATACTCAATCCTCAATCCTCAATTCTCGATCCTCAATCCTCAGTCCTCAGTCCTCAAACCGCAATCCTCAACACTCAGCCCACATTCTCAGTCCTCAATCCTCAATTCTCAGTCCTCAGCCCTCAAACCTCAATCCTCAACCCTCAGACCTCATCCTCAATCCTCAATTATCAATCCTCAATCCTCAATCTTCAATCCTCAATACTCAATCTTCAATCCTCAATCCTCAGTCCTCAATACTCAACTATCAGTTCTCAATTCTCAGTACTCAATCCTCAATCCTCAATCTTCAATCCTCAATACTCAATGTTCAATCCTCAATCCTCAATCCTCAATCCTCAATGCTCAATCCTCAATCCTCAATCCTCAACCCTCAATCTTCAATCCTCAATACTCAATCTGCAACCCTCAATCCTCAGTCCTCAATCCTCAATCCTCATTCTTCAATCCTCAATACCCAATCCTCAATCCTCAATCCTCAATCCTCAATCCTCAATCCTCAATTCTCAATCCTCAATACTCAATCCTCAATCGTCGATCCTCAATCCCCAATCCTCAATCTTCAGTCCTCAATCCTCAATCCCCAATCCTCAATCCTCAATCCTCAATGTTGAATCCGCAATACCCAATCCTCAATCTTCAATCCTCAATCCTCAATCCTCAACTCTCAATCTGCAACCCTCAATCCTCAGTCCTCAATCCTCAATCCTCATTCTTCAATCCTCAATACCCAATCCTCAATCCTCAATCCTCAATCCTCAATCCTCAATCCTCAATCCTCAATCTTCAATCATCAACACTCAGTCTTCAATACTCAATCCTCAATCCTCAATCCTCAATCCTCAATCCTCAATTCTCAATCCTCAATCCTCAGTCCTCAGTCCTCAAACCGCAATCCTTAACCCTCAGCCCACATTCTCAGTCCTCAATCCTCAATTCTCAGTCCTCAGCCCTCAAACCTCAATCCTCAACCCTCAGACCTCATCCTCAATCCTCAATTATCAATCCTCAATCCTCAATCTTCAATCCTCAATACTCAATCTTCAATCCTCAATCCTCAGTCCTCAATACTCAACTATCAGTCCTCAATTCTCAGTACTCAATCCTCAATCCTCAATCTTCAATCCTCAATACTCAATCTTCAATCCTCAATCCTCAATCCTCAATCCTCAATCCTCAATGCTCAATCCCCAATTTTCAATCCTCAACCCTCAATCTTCAATCCTCAATACTCAATCTGCAACCCTCAATCCTCAGTCCTCAATCCTCAATCCTCATTCTTCAATCCTCAATACCCAATCCTCAATCTTCAATCCTCAATCCACAATCCTCAATCCTCAATCCTCATTCTTCAATCCTCAACACCCAATCCTCAATCTTCAATCCTCAATCCTCAATTCTCAGACCTCAATCCTCAATCTTCAATCCTCAATACTCAATCTTCAATCCTCAATCCTCAATCCTCAATCATCAATCCTCATTCTTCAATCCTCAACACCCAATCCTCAATCTTCAATCCTCAATCCTCAATTCTCAGACGTCAATCCTCAATCTTCAATCCTCAATATTCAATCTTGAATCCTCAATCCTCAATCCTCAATCCTCAATCCTCATTCTTCAATCCTCAACACCCAATCCTCAATCTACCAATCCTCAATCCTCGATCCTCAATTCTCAATCCTCAATCCTCAATCCTCAGACCTCAAACATCAATACTCAACCCTCAGTCCTCAATACTCAAACCTCAATACTCGACCATCAGCCCTCAATTCTCAATACTCAATAGAATATCCTGAATTCTCAGGATTCAATACTCAAACCTCAACACTCAACCCTCAACCCTCAATCCTCAATCCTCAATCCTCAATCGTCAATCCTCAATACTCAATCTTCAATCCTCCATTCTCAATCCTCAATCCTCAATCCTCAATCCTCAATCCTCAACCCTCAATCCACAATCGTCAGGCTTCAATCCTCAATACCCAATCCTCAGTCTGCAATCTTCAATCCTCAGTCCTCAATTCTCAATCCTCAATCCTCAATCCTCAAATCTCAATCCTCAATCCTCTGTCCTCAGTCCTCAAACCTCAACCCTCAACCCTCAGCCCTCATCCTCAATCCTCAATACTCAATACTCAATCCTCAATCTTCAATCCTCAATACTCAATCTTCAATAATCAATCCTCAATTCTCAATCCTCAATTCTCAATCCTCAATCGTCGATCCTCAGTCCCCAATCCTCAATCTTCAATCCTCAATCCTCAATCCTCAATCCTCAATCCTCAATCCTCAATCTTCAATCCTCAATCTTCAATCATCAATACTCAATCTTCAATCCTCAATCCTCAATCCTCAATCCTCAATCCTCAATCCTCAATCCTCAATCCTCAATCTTCAATCATCAACACTCAGTCTTCAATACTCAAACCTCAATCCTCAATCCTCAATCCTCAATCCTCATTCTTCAATCCTCAATACACAATCCTCAATCTTCAATCCTCAATCCTCAATCCTCAATTCTCAATCCTCAATACTCAATCTTCAATCCTCCGTCCTCAATCCTCAATCCTCAATTCTCAATCTTCAATCCTCAATCCTCAGACCTCAAACATCAATACTCAACCCTCAGTCCTCGTCCTCATTCCACAACAATCAATCCTCAATCCTCATTCTTCAATCATCAATATTCAATCTTCAGTCCTCAATCCTCAATCCTCAATCCTCAATCCTCAATCCTCAATGTTGAATCCGCAATACCCTATCCTCAATCCTCAATCCTCATTCTTCAATCCTCAACACCCAATCCTCAATCTTCAATCCTCAATCCTCAATTCTCAGACCTCAATCCTCAATCTTCAATCCTCAATACTCAATCTTCAATCCTCAATCCTCAATCCTCAATCCTCAATTCTCAACCCTCAATCCTCAATCCTCAATCTTCAATCCCCAATAATCAATCTTCAATCCTCAATCCTCAATCCTCAATCCTCAATCCTCAATCTTCAATCCTCTATACTAAATCCTCAACCCTCAATCCTCAATCCTCAATCCTCAATCCTCAATCCTCAATCCTCATTCTACAATCCTCAATACCCAATCCTCAATCTTCAATCCTCAATCCTCAATCCTCAATTCTCAATCCTCAATCCTCAGTCCTCAGTCCTCAAACCGCAATCCTCAACCCTCAGCCCACATTCTCAGTCCTCTATCCTCAATTCTCAGTCCTCAGCCCTCAAACCTCAATCCTCAACCCACAGACCTCATCCTCAATCCTCAATTATCAATCCTCAATCCTCAATCTTCAATCCTCAATACTCAATCTTCAATCCTCAATCCTCAGTCCTCAATACTCAACTATCAGTCCTCAATTCTCAGTACTCAATAGAATATCCTGAATTCTCAGGATTCAATACTCAAACCTCAACACTCAACCCTCAACCCTCAATCCTCAATCCTCAATCCTCAATCGTCAATCCTCAATACTCAATCTTCAATCCTCCATTCTCAATCCTCAATCCTCAATCCTCAATCCTCAATCCTCAACCCTCAATCCACAATCGTCAGGCTTCAATCCTCAATACCCAATCCTCAGTCTGCAATCTTCAATCCTCAGTCCTCAATTCTCAATCCTCAATCCTCAATCCTCAAATCTCAATCCTCAATCCTCTGTCCTCAGTCCTCAAACCTCAACCCTCAACCCTCAGCCCTCATCCTCAATCCTCAATACTCAATACTCAATCCTCAATCTTCAATCCTCAATACTCAATCTTCAATAATCAATCCTCAATTCTCAATCCTCAATTCTCAATCCTCAATCGTCGATCCTCAGTCCCCAATCCTCAATCTTCAATCCTCAATCCTCAATCCTCAATCCTCAATCCTCAATCCTCAATCTTCAATCCTCAATCTTCAATCATCAATACTCAATCTTCAATCCTCAATCCTCAATCCTCAATCCTCAATCCTCAATCCTCAATCCTCAATCCTCAATCTTCAATCATCAACACTCAGTCTTCAATACTCAAACCTCAATCCTCAATCCTCAATCCTCAATCCTCATTCTTCAATCCTCAATACACAATCCTCAATCTTCAATCCTCAATCCTCAATCCTCAATTCTCAATCCTCAATACTCAATCTTCAATCCTCCGTCCTCAATCCTCAATCCTCAATTCTCAATCTTCAATCCTCAATCCTCAGACCTCAAACATCAATACTCAACCCTCAGTCCTCGTCCTCATTCCACAACAATCAATCCTCAATCCTCATTCTTCAATCATCAATATTCAATCTTCAGTCCTCAATCCTCAATCCTCAATCCTCAATCCTCAATCCTCAATGTTGAATCCGCAATACCCTATCCTCAATCCTCAATCCTCATTCTTCAATCCTCAACACCCAATCCTCAATCTTCAATCCTCAATCCTCAATTCTCAGACCTCAATCCTCAATCTTCAATCCTCAATACTCAATCTTCAATCCTCATTCTTCAATCCTCAACACCCAATCCTCAATCTTCAATCCTCAATACTCAATATTCAATCCTCAATCCTCAATCCTCAGTCCTCAATCCTCAATCTTCAATCCTCAATCCTCAGTCCTCAATCCTCAATCCTCATTCTTCAATACTCAATACCCAATCCTCAGTCTTCAATCCTCGATCCTCAATCCTCAAATCTCAATCCCCAATCCTCAGTCCTCAGTCCTCAAACCTCAATCCTCAACCCTCAGCCCTCATCCTCAATTCTCAAACCTCAATCCTCAATCCTCAATCTTCAATCCTCAATACTCAATCTTCAATAATCAATCCTCAATTCTCAATCCTCAATACTCAATCCTCAATCGTCAACCCTCAATACCCAATCCTCAATCTTCAATCCTCAATCCTCAATCCTCAATCCTCAATCCTCAATCCTCAATCTTCAATCCCCAATAATCAATCTTCAATCCTCAATCCTCAATCCTCAATCCTGAATCCTCAATTCTCAATCCCCAAACTCCAATCCTCTATACTCAGTCTTCAATCCTCAATCCTCAATTCTCAATCCTCATTCTTCAACCCTCAATACCCAATCCTCAATCTTCAATCCTCAATCCTCAATCCTCAATCCTCAATTCTCAATCCTGAATCCTCAATCCTCAGTCCTCAAACCTCAATCGCCAATCCTCAGTCCTCAGTCCTCAAACCTCAATCCTCAACCCTCAGCCCTCATCCTCAATTCTCAAACCTCAATCCTCAATCCTCAATCTTCAATCCTCAATACTCAATCTTCAATAATCAATCCTCAATTCTCAATCCTCAATACTCAATCCTCAATCGTCAACCCTCAATACCCAATCCTCAATCTTCAATCCTCAATCCTCAATCCTCAATCCTCAATCCTCAATCCTCAATCTTCAATCCCCAATAATCAATCTTCAATCCTCAATCCTCAATCCTCAATCCTGAATCCTCAATTCTCAATCCCCAAACTCCAATCCTCTATACTCAGTCTTCAATCCTCAATCCTCAATTCTCAATCCTCATTCTTCAACCCTCAATACCCAATCCTCAATCTTCAATCCTCAATCCTCAATCCTCAATCCTCAATTCTCAATCCTGAATCCTCAATCCTCAGTCCTCAAACCTCAATCGCCAATCCTCAGCCCTCATCCTCAATTCTCAATCCTCAATCCTCAATCCTCAATCCTCAATCCTCAATCCTCAATCCTCAATCCTCAACCCTCAATCTTCAATCCTCAATACTCAATCTGCAACCCTCAATCCTCAGTCCTCAATCCTCAATCCTCATTCTTCAATCCTCAATACCCAATCCTCAATCCTCAATCCTCAATCCTCAATCCTCAATCCTCAATTCTCAATCCTCAATACTCAATCCTCAATCGTCGATCCTCAATCCCCAATCCTCAATCTTCAGTCCTCAATCCTCAATCCCCAATCCTCAATCCTCAATCCTCAATGTTGAATCCGCAATACCCAATCCTCAATCTTCAATCCTCAATCCTCAATCCTCAATTCTCAATCTGCAACCCTCAATCCTCAGTCCTCAATCCTCAATCCTCATTCTTCAATCCTCAATACCCAATCCTCAATCCTCAATCCTCAATCCTCAATCCTCAATCCTCAATCCTCAATCTTCAATCATCAACACTCAGTCTTCAATACTCAATCCTCAATCCTCAATCCTCAATCCTCAATCCTCAATTCTCAATCCTCAATCCTCAGTCCTCAGTCCTCAAACCGCAATCCTCAACCCTCAGCCCTCATCCTCAATTCTCAATCCTCAATCATCAATCCTCAAATCTCAATCCCCAATCCTCAGTCCTCAGTTCTCAAACCTCAATCCTCAACCCTCAGCCCTCATCCTCAATTCTCAATCCTCAATCATCAATCCTCAATCTTCAATCCTCAATCCTCAATCCTCAATTCTCAATCCTCAACCCTCATTCTTCAATCCTCAATACCCAATCCTCAATTTTCAATCCTCAATCCTCAATCCTCAATTCTCAATCCTCAATCCTCAGCCCTATGTCCTCAAATCTCAATCCTCAACCCTCAGCACTCATCCTCAATCCTCAATCCTCAATCTTCAACCCTCAATCCTCAATCCTCAAGCCTCAACCCTCAATCCTCAATCATCAGTCCTCAAACCTCAATTCTGAATCCTCAATCTTCAGACCTCAGATCTCAACAATCAGATGTCAATCCTGAATCCTTAATAGAATATCATCAATTCACAGTTTTCAATACCCAATCCTCAATCTGCAATCTTCAAATCTCTATTCACAAACATCAATTCTCATCACTCAACCCTCAACACTCAGTCCGCAATCCTCAATCTTCAACCCTCAATCCTCAATACTCAATACTCAATCCTCAATCGTCAATACACAATACTCAATCTTCAATCCTCAATCCTCAATCCTCAATCCTCAATCGTCGATCCTCAATCCCCATTCCTCAATCTTCAATCCTCATCCTCAATCCCCAATCCTCAATCCTCAATCCGCAGTCCTCAATGCTCAATCCTCAATCCTCAATCCTCAAACCTCAACCTTCAATCCTCAATACTCAATCTGCAATCCTCAATCCTCAATCCTCAATCCTCAATCCTCAATCCTCAATCGTCGATCCTCAATCCCCATTCCTCAATCTTCAATCCTCATCCTCAATCCCCAATCCTCAATCCTCAATCCTCAATCTTCAATCCTCAATCCTCAATCGTCATTCGTCAATCCTCATTCTTCGATCCTCAATACCCAATCCTCAATCTTCAATCTTCAACCCTCAATCCTCAACTCTCAATCCTCAAACCTCAATCGTCAAACCTCAGCCCTCATCCTCAATCCTCAATCCTCAATCCTCAATCCTCAATCCTCAATCCTCAATCCTCATGCCTCAATCCTCAATCCTCAATCCTCAGTCATCAAACATCAATCCTGAATCCTCAATCCTGAATCCTCAATCTTCACACCTCAGACCTGAACAATCAGACGTCAATCCTCAATCCTCAATAGAATATCATCAATTCACAGTTTTCAATACTCAATACTCAATCTTCAATCCTCAATCCTCAATCCTCAGTCCTCAATCCTCAATCGTCATTCTGCAATCCTCAATACTCATTCTTCAATCCTCTATCCTCAATCCTCAATCCTCAAACCTGATTCTACAATCCTCAATACCCAATCCTCAAACATCAATCCTCTATCCTCAATCCTCAATACTCAATCCTCAATCCTCAGTCCTCTGTCCTCAAACCTCAATCCTAAACCCTCAGCCCTCATCCTCAATCCTCAATCCTAAATTCTCAATCCTCAAACCTCAAACCTCAATCCTCAACCGTCAGTACTCGTCCTCAATCCTCAACCCTCGATCCTCAATCCTCAGTCCTCAATCTTCAATCCTCAATACTCAATATTCAATCCTCAATCCTCAATCCTCAGTCCTCAATCCTCAATCTTCAATCCTCAATCCTCAGTCCTCAATACTCAATCCTCATTCTTCAATACTCAATACCCAATCCTCAGTCTTCAATCCTCAATCCTCAATCCTCAAATCTCAATCCCCAATCCTCAGTCCTCAGTCCTCAAACCTCAATCCTCAACCCTCAGCCCTCATCCTCAATTCTCAATCCTCAATCCTCAATCCTCAATCCTCAATCTTCAATCCTCAATACTCAATCTACAATAATCAATCCTCAATTCTCGATCCTCAATTCTCAATCCTCAGTCGTCAACCCTCAATACCCAATCCTCAATCTTCAATCCTCAATCCTCAATCCTCAATCCTCAATCCTCAATCCTCAATCTTCAATCCCCAATAATCAATCTTCAATCCTCAGTCCTCAATCCTCAATCCTGAATCCTCAATTCTCAATCCCCAAACTCCAATCCTCTATACTCAGTCTTCAATCCTCAATCCTCAATCCTCAATCCTCATTCTTCAACCCTCAATACCCAATCCTCAATCTTCAATCCTCAATCCTCAGTCCTCAATTCTCAATCCTGAATCCTCAATCCTCAGTCCTCAAACCTCAATCGCCAATCCTCAGCCCTCATCCTCAATTCTCAGTCCTCAATCTTCAATCCTCAATCCTCAATCCTCATGCCTCAATCCTCAATCCTCAATCCTCAATCCTCATTCTTCAATCCTCAACACCCAATCCTCAATCTTCAATCCTCAATCCTCGATCCTCAATTCTCAATCCTCAATCCTCAATCCTCAGACCTCAAACATCAATACTCAACCCTCAGTCCTCGTCCTCAATCCACAACACTCAATCCTCGATCATCAATCTTCAATCATCAATATTCAATCTTCAATCCTCAATCCTCAATCCTCAATACCCAATCCTCAATACTCGACCATCAGCCCTCAATTCTCAATACTCAATAGAATATCCTGAATTCTCAGGATTCAATACTCAAACCTCAACACTCAACCCTCAACCCTCAATGCTCAATCCTCAATCCTCAATCGTCAATCCTCAATACTCAATCTTCAATCCTCCATTCTCAATCCTCAATCCTCAATCCTCAATCCTCAATCCTCAACCCTCAATCCACAATCGTCAGGCTTCAATCCTCAATACCCAATCCTCAGTCTTCAATCTTCAATCCTCAGTCCTCAATTCTCAATCCTCAATCCTCAATCCTCAATTCTCAATCCTCAATCCTCTGTCCTCAGTCCTCAAACTTCAACCCTCAACCCTCAGCCCTCATCCTCAATCCTCAATACTCAATACTCAATCGTCAATCTTCAATCCTCAATACTCAATCTTCAATAATCAATCCTCAATCCTCAATCCTCAATACTCAATCCTCAATCGTCGATCCTCAATCCCCAATCCTCAATCTTCAATCCTCAATCCTCAATCCTCAATCCTCAATCCTCAATCTTCAATCCTCAATCTTCAATCATCTATACTCAATCTTCAATCCGCAATCCTCAATCCTCAATCCTCAATCCTCAATCCTCAATCCTCAATCCTCAATCTTCAATCATCAACACTCAGTCTTCAATACCCAATCCTCAATCCTCAATCCTCAATCCTCAATCCTCATTCTTCAATCCTCAATACACAATCCTCAATCTTCAATCCTCAATCCTCAATCCTCAATTCTCAATCCTCAATACTCAATCTTCAATCCTCCGTCCTCAATCCTCAATCCTCATTCTTCAATCCTCAATACCCAATCCTCAATCTTCAATCCTCAATCCTCAATCCTCAATTCTCAATCCTCAATCCTCAGACCTAAGTCCTCAAATCTCAATCCTCAACCCTCAGCCCTCATCCTCAATCCTCAATCCTCAATCTTCAACCCTCAATCCTCAATCCTCAAGCCTCAACCCTCAATCCTCAATCCTCAGTCCTCAAACCTCAATTCTGAATCCTCAATCTTCAGACCTCAGATCTCAACAATCAGATGTCAATCCTGAATCCTTAATAGAATATCATCAATTCACAGTTTTCAATACCCAATCCTCAATCTGCAATCTTCAAATCTCTATTCACAAACATCAATTCTCATCACTCAACCCTCAACACTCAGTCCGCAATCCTCAATCTTCAACCCTCAATCCTCAATACTCAATACTCAATCCTCAATCGTCAATACTCAATACTCAATCTTCAATCCTCAATCCTCAATCCTCAATCCTCAATCTTCCATTGTCAATACTCAATCTTCAATCCTCAATCCTCAATCCGCAGTCCTCAATGCTCAATCCTCAATCCTCAATCCTCAAACCTCAACCTTCAATCCTCAATACTCAATCTGCAATCCTCAATCCTCAATCCTCAATCCTCAATCCTCAATCCTCAATCGTCGATCCTCAATCCCCATTCCTCAATCTTCAATCCTCAATCCTCAATCCCCAATCCTCAATCCTCAATCCTCAATCTTCAATCCTCAATCCTCAATCGTCATTCGTCAATCCTCATTCTTCGATCCTCAATACCCAATCCTCAATCTTCAATCTTCAACCCTCAATCCTCAACTCTCAATCCTCAAACCTCAATCGTCAAACCTCAGCCCTCATCCTCAATCCTCAATCCTCAATCCTCAATCCTCAATCCTCAATCCTCAATCCTCATGCCTCAATCCTCAATCCTCAATCCTCAGTCATCAAACATCAATCCTGAATCCTCAATCCTGAATCCTCAATCTTCACACCTCAGACCTGAACAATCAGACGTCAATCCTCAATCCTCAATAGAATATCATCAATTCACAGTTTTCAATACTCAATACTCAATCTTCAATCCTCAATCCTCAATCCTCAGTCCTCAATCCTCAATCGTCATTCTGCAATCCTCAATACTCATTCTTCAATCCTCTATCCTCAATCCTCAATCCTCAAACCTGATTCTACAATCCTCAATACCCAATCCTCAAACATCAATCCTCTATCCTCAATCCTCAATACTCAATCCTCAATCCTCAGTCCTCTGTCCTCAAACCTCAATCCTAAACCCTCAGCCCTCATCCTCAATCCTCAATCCTAAATTCTCAATCCTCAAACCTCAAACCTCAATCCTCAACCGTCAGTACTCGTCCTCAATCCTCAACCCTCGATCCTCAATCCTCAGTCCTCAATCTTCAATCCTCAATACTCAATATTCAATCCTCAATCCTCAATCCTCAGTCCTCAATCCTCAATCTTCAATCCTCAATCCTCAGTCCTCAATACTCAATCCTCATTCTTCAATACTCAATACCCAATCCTCAGTCTTCAATCCTCAATCCTCAATCCTCAAATCTCAATCCCCAATCCTCAGTCCTCAGTCCTCAAACCTCAATCCTCAACCCTCAGCCCTCATCCTCAATTCTCAATCCTCAATCCTCAATCCTCAATCTTCAATCCTCAATACTCAATCTACAATAATCAATCCTCAATTCTCGATCCTCAATTCTCAATCCTCAATCGTCAACCCTCAATACCCAATCCTCAATCTTCAATCCTCAATCCTCAATCCTCAATCCTCAATCCTCAATCCTCAATCTTCAATCCCCAATAATCAATCTTCAATCCTCAGTCCTCAATCCTCAATCCTGAATCCTCAATTCTCAATCCCCAAACTCCAATCCTCTATACTCAGTCTTCAATCCTCAATCCTCAATCCTCAATCCTCATTCTTCAACCCTCAATACCCAATCCTCAATCTTCAATCCTCAATCCTCAGTCCTCAATTCTCAATCCTGAATCCTCAATCCTCAGTCCTCAAACCTCAATCGCCAATCCTCAGCCCTCATCCTCAATTCTCAGTCCTCAATCTTCAATCCTCAATCCTCAATCCTCATGCCTCAACCCTCAATCCTCAATCCTCAATCCTCATTCTTCAATCCTCAACACCCAATCCTCAATCTTCAATCCTCAATCCTCGATCCTCAATTCTCAATCCTCAATCCTCAATCCTCAGACCTCAAACATCAATACTCAACCCTCAGTCCTCGTCCTCAATCCACAACACTCAATCCTCGATCATCAATCTTCAATCATCAATATTCAATCTTCAATCCTCAATCCTCAATCCTCAATACCCAATCCTCAATACTCGACCATCAGCCCTCAATTCTCAATACTCAATAGAATATCCTGAATTCTCAGGATTCAATACTCAAACCTCAACACTCAACCCTCAACCCTCAATGCTCAATCCTCAATCCTCAATCGTCAATCCTCAATACTCAATCTTCAATCCTCAATCTTCAATCATCTATACTCAATCTTCAATCCGCAATCCTCAATCCTCAATCCTCAATCCTCAATCCTCAATTCTCAATCCTCAATCCTCTGTCCTCAGTCCTCAAACTTCAACCCTCAACCCTCAGCCCTCATCCTCAATCCTCAATACTCAATACTCAATCGTCAATCTTCAATCCTCAATACTCAATCTTCAATAATCAATCCTCAATCCTCAATCCTCAATACTCAATCCTCAATCGTCGATCCTCAATCCCCAATCCTCAATCTTCAATCCTCAATCCTCAATCCTCAATCCTCAATCCTCAATCTTCAATCCTCAATCTTCAATCATCTATACTCAATCTTCAATCCGCAATCCTCAATCCTCAATCCTCAATCCTCAATCCTCAATCCTCAATCCTCAATCTTCAATCATCAACACTCAGTCTTCAATACCCAATCCTCAATCCTCAATCCTCAATCCTCAATCCTCATTCTTCAATCCTCAATACACAATCCTCAATCTTCAATCCTCAATCCTCAATCCTCAATTCTCAATCCTCAATACTCAATCTTCAATCCTCCGTCCTCAATCCTCAATCCTCATTCTTCAATCCTCAATACCCAATCCTCAATCTTCAATCCTCAATCCTCAATCCTCAATTCTCAATCCTCAATCCTCAGACCTAAGTCCTCAAATCTCAATCCTCAACCCTCAGCCCTCATCCTCAATCCTCAATCCTCAATCTTCAACCCTCAATCCTCAATCCTCAAGCCTCAACCCTCAATCCTCAATCCTCAGTCCTCAAACCTCAATTCTGAATCCTCAATCTTCAGACCTCAGATCTCAACAATCAGATGTCAATCCTGAATCCTTAATAGAATATCATCAATTCACAGTTTTCAATACCCAATCCTCAATCTGCAATCTTCAAATCTCTATTCACAAACATCAATTCTCATCACTCAACCCTCAACACTCAGTCCGCAATCCTCAATCTTCAACCCTCAATCCTCAATACTCAATACTCAATCCTCAATCGTCAATACTCAATACTCAATCTTCAATCCTCAATCCTCAATCCTCAATCCTCAATCTTCCATTGTCAATACTCAATCTTCAATCCTCAATCCTCAATCCGCAGTCCTCAATGCTCAATCCTCAATCCTCAATCCTCAAACCTCAACCTTCAATCCTCAATACTCAATCTGCAATCCTCAATCCTCAATCCTCAATCCTCAATCCTCAATCCTCAATCGTCGATCCTCAATCCCCATTCCTCAATCTTCAATCCTCAATCCTCAATCCCCAATCCTCAATCCTCAATCCTCAATCTTCAATCCTCAATCCTCAATCGTCATTCGTCAATCCTCATTCTTCGATCCTCAATACCCAATCCTCAATCTTCAATCTTCAACCCTCAATCCTCAACTCTCAATCCTCAAACCTCAATCGTCAAACCTCAGCCCTCATCCTCAATCCTCAATCCTCAATCCTCAATCCTCAATCCTCAATCCTCAATCCTCATGCCTCAATCCTCAATCCTCAATCCTCAGTCATCAAACATCAATCCTGAATCCTCAATCCTGAATCCTCAATCTTCACACCTCAGACCTGAACAATCAGACGTCAATCCTCAATCCTCAATAGAATATCATCAATTCACAGTTTTCAATACTCAATACTCAATCTTCAATCCTCAATCCTCAATCCTCAGTCCTCAATCCTCAATCGTCATTCTGCAATCCTCAATACTCATTCTTCAATCCTCTATCCTCAATCCTCAATCCTCAAACCTGATTCTACAATCCTCAATACCCAATCCTCAAACATCAATCCTCTATCCTCAATCCTCAATACTCAATCCTCAATCCTCAGTCCTCTGTCCTCAAACCTCAATCCTAAACCCTCAGCCCTCATCCTCAATCCTCAATCCTAAATTCTCAATCCTCAAACCTCAAACCTCAATCCTCAACCGTCAGTACTCGTCCTCAATCCTCAACCCTCGATCCTCAATCCTCAGTCCTCAATCTTCAATCCTCAATACTCAATATTCAATCCTCAATCCTCAATCCTCAGTCCTCAATCCTCAATCTTCAATCCTCAATCCTCAGTCCTCAATACTCAATCCTCATTCTTCAATACTCAATACCCAATCCTCAGTCTTCAATCCTCAATCCTCAATCCTCAAATCTCAATCCCCAATCCTCAGTCCTCAGTCCTCAAACCTCAATCCTCAACCCTCAGCCCTCATCCTCAATTCTCAATCCTCAATCCTCAATCCTCAATCTTCAATCCTCAATACTCAATCTACAATAATCAATCCTCAATTCTCGATCCTCAATTCTCAATCCTCAATCGTCAACCCTCAATACCCAATCCTCAATCTTCAATCCTCAATCCTCAATCCTCAATCCTCAATCCTCAATCCTCAATCTTCAATCCCCAATAATCAATCTTCAATCCTCAGTCCTCAATCCTCAATCCTGAATCCTCAATTCTCAATCCCCAAACTCCAATCCTCTATACTCAGTCTTCAATCCTCAATCCTCAATCCTCAATCCTCATTCTTCAACCCTCAATACCCAATCCTCAATCTTCAATCCTCAATCCTCAGTCCTCAATTCTCAATCCTGAATCCTCAATCCTCAGTCCTCAAACCTCAATCGCCAATCCTCAGCCCTCATCCTCAATTCTCAGTCCTCAATCTTCAATCCTCAATCCTCAATCCTCATGCCTCAACCCTCAATCCTCAATCCTCAATCCTCATTCTTCAATCCTCAACACCCAATCCTCAATCTTCAATCCTCAATCCTCGATCCTCAATTCTCAATCCTCAATCCTCAATCCTCAGACCTCAAACATCAATACTCAACCCTCAGTCCTCGTCCTCAATCCACAACACTCAATCCTCGATCATCAATCTTCAATCATCAATATTCAATCTTCAATCCTCAATCCTCAATCCTCAATACCCAATCCTCAATACTCGACCATCAGCCCTCAATTCTCAATACTCAATAGAATATCCTGAATTCTCAGGATTCAATACTCAAACCTCAACACTCAACCCTCAACCCTCAATGCTCAATCCTCAATCCTCAATCGTCAATCCTCAATACTCAATCTTCAATCCTCCATTCTCAATCCTCAATCCTCAATCCTCAATCCTCAATCCTCAACCCTCAATCCACAATCGTCAGGCTTCAATCCTCAATACCCAATCCTCAGTCTTCAATCTTCAATCCTCAGTCCTCAATTCTCAATCCTCAATCCTCAATCCTCAATTCTCAATCCTCAATCCTCTGTCCTCAGTCCTCAAACTTCAACCCTCAACCCTCAGCCCTCATCCTCAATCCTCAATACTCAATACTCAATCGTCAATCTTCAATCCTCAATACTCAATCTTCAATAATCAATCCTCAATCCTCAATCCTCAATACTCAATCCTCAATCGTCGATCCTCAATCCCCAATCCTCAATCTTCAATCCTCAATCCTCAATCCTCAATCCTCAATCCTCAATCTTCAATCCTCAATCTTCAATCATCTATACTCAATCTTCAATCCGCAATCCTCAATCCTCAATCCTCAATCCTCAATCCTCAATCCTCAATCCTCAATCTTCAATCATCAACACTCAGTCTTCAATACCCAATCCTCAATCCTCAATCCTCAATCCTCAATCCTCATTCTTCAATCCTCAATACACAATCCTCAATCTTCAATCCTCAATCCTCAATCCTCAGTTCTCAATCCTCAATACTCAATCTTCAATCCTCCGTCCTCAATCCTCAATCCTCATTCTTCAATCCTCAATACCCAATCCTCAATCTTCAATCCTCAATCCTCAATCCTCAATTCTCAATCCTCAATCCTCAGACCTAAGTCCTCAAATCTCAATCCTCAACCCTCAGCCCTCATCCTCAATCCTCAATCCTCAATCTTCAACCCTCAATCCTCAATCCTCAAGCCTCAACCCTCAATCCTCAATCCTCAGTCCTCAAACCTCAATTCTGAATCCTCAATCTTCAGACCTCAGATCTCAACAATCAGATGTCAATCCTGAATCCTTAATAGAATATCATCAATTCACAGTTTTCAATACCCAATACTCAATCTGCAATCTTCAAATCTCTATTCACATACATCAATTCTCATCACTCAACCCTCATCACTCAGTCCGCAATCCTCAATCTTCAACCCTCAATCCTCAATACTCAATCCTCAATCCTCAATCGTCAATACTCAATACTCAATCTTCAATCCTCAATCCTCAATCCCTAATCCTCAATCCTCAATCCTCAACCTTCCATCGTCAATACTCAATCTTCAATCCTCAATCCTCAATCCGCAATCCTCAATGCTCAATCCTCAATCCTCAATCCTCAAACCTCAATCTTCAGTCCTCAATACTCAATCTGCAATCCTCAATACTCAATCGTCAATCCTCAATCCTCAATCGTCGATCCTCAATCCCCAATCCTCAATCATGAAACCACAATCCTGAATCCTCAATCCTGAATCCTCAATCTTCAGACCTCAGACCTGAACAATCAGATGTCAATCGTCAATCCTCAATAGGATATCATCAATTCACAGTTTTCAATACTCAATACTCAATCTTCAATCCTCAATCCTCAATCCTCAATCCTCATTCCTCAATCGTCATTCTTCAATCCTCAATACTCAATCTTCAATCCTCAATCCTCAATCCTCAATCCTCAAACCTCATTCTACAATCCTCAATACCCAATCCTCAATCTTCAATCCTCAATCCTCAATCCTCAATACTCAATCCTCAATCCTCAGTCCTCAGTCCTCAAACCTCGATCCTCAACCCTCAGCCCTCATCCTCAATCCTCAATCCTAAATTCTCAATCCTCAAACCTCAAACCTCAATCCTCAACCGTCAGTCCTCGTCCTCAATCCTCAACCCTCAATCCTCAATCCTCAGTCCTCAATCTTCAATCCTCAATACTCAATAGTCAATCCTCAATCCTCAATCCTCAGTCCTCAATCCTCAATCTTCAATCCTCAATCCTCAGTCCTCATTCCTCAATCCTCATTCTTCAATACTCAATACCCAATGCTCAGTACTCAATCCTCAATCCTCAATCATCAAATCTCAATCCCCAATCCTCAGTGCTCAATCCTCAATCGTCAATCCTCAACCCTCAATCTTCAATCCGCAATACTCAATCTGCAACCCTCAATCCTCAGTCCTCAATCCTCAATCCTCATTCTTCAATCCTCAATACCCAATCCTCAATCTTCAATCCTCAATCCACAATCCTCAATCCTCAATCCTCATTCTTCAATCCTCAACACCCAATCCTCAATCTTCAATCCTCAATCCTCAATTCTCAAACCACAATCCTCAATCTTCAATCCTCAACACTCAATCTTCAATCCTCAATCCTCAATCCTCAATCCTCAATCCTCATTCTTCAATCCCCAACACCCAATCCTCAATCTTCAATCCTCAATCCTCGATCCTCAATTCTCAATCCTCAATCCTCAATCCTCAGACCTCAAACATCAATACTCAACCCTCAGTCCTCGTCCTCAATCCACAACACTCAATCCTCGATCATCAATCTTCAATCATCAATATTCAATCTTCAATCCTCAATCCTCAATCCTCAATACTCAATCCTCAATACTCGACCATCAGCCCTCAATTCTCAATACTCAATAGAATATCCTGAATTCTCAGGATTCAATACTCAAACCTCAACTCTCAACCCTCAACCCTCAATCCTCAATCCTCAATCCTCAATCGTCAATCCTCAATACTCAATCTTCAACCCTCCATTCTCAATCCTCAATCCTCAATCCTCAATCCTCAGTCCTCAACCCTCAATCCACAATCGTCAGGATTCAATCCTCAATACCTAATCCTCAGTCTTCAATCTTCAATCCTCAGTCCTCAATTCTCAATCCGCAATCCTCAATCCTCAATTCTCAATCCTCAATCCTCTGTCCTCAGTCCTCAAACCTCAACCCTCAACACTCAGCCCTCATCCTCAATCCTCAATACTCAATAGTCAATCCTCAATCTTCAATCCTCAATACTCAATCTTCAATAATCAATCCTCAATTCTCAATCCTCAATACTCAATCCTCAATCGTCGATCCTCAATCCCCAATCCTCAATCGTCAATCCTCAATCCTCAATCCTCAATCCTCAATCCTCAATCTTCAATCCTCAATCTTCAATCATCAATACTCAATCTTCAATCCTCAATCCTCAATCCTCAATCCTCAATCCTCGATCGTCAATCCTCAATACTCAATCTTCAATCCTCCATTCTCAATCCTCAATCCTCAATCCTCAATCCTCAATCCTCAACCCTCAGTCCACAATCGTCAGGATTCAATCCTCAATACCCAATCCTCAGTCTTCAATCTTCAATCCTCAGTCCTCAATTCTCAATCCGCAATCCTCAATCCTCAATTCTCAATCCTCAATCCTCTGTCCTCAGTCCTCAAACCTCAACCCTCAACCCTCAGCCCTCATCCTCAATCCTCAATACTCAATACTCAATCCTCAATCTTCAATCCTCAATACTCAATCTTCAATAATCAATCCTCAATTCTCAATCCTCAATACTCAATCCTCAATCGTCGATCCTCAATCCCCAATCCTCAATCGTCAATCCTCAATCCTCAATCCTCAATCCTCAATCCTCAATCTTCAATCCTCAATCTTCAATCATCAATACTCAATCTTCAATCCTCAATCCTCAATCCTCAATCCTCAATCCTCAATCCTCAATCCTCAATCCTCAATCTTCAATCATCAACACTCAGTCTTCAATACTCAATCCTCAATCCTCAACCCTCAATCCTCAATCCTCATTCTTCAATCCTCAATACACAATCCTCAATCTTCAATCCTCAATCCTCAATCCTCAATTCTCAATACTCAATACTCAATCTTCAATCCCCAATCCTCAATCCTCAATTCTCAATCTTCAATCCTCAATCCTCAGACCTCAAACATCCATACTCAACCCTCAGTCCTCGTCCTCAATCCACAACAATCAATCCTCAATCCTCATTCTTCAATCATCAATATTCAATCTTCAGTCCTCAATCCTCAATCCTCAATCCCCAGTCCTCAATCCTCAATGTTGAATCCGCAATACCCAATCCTCAATCTTCAATCCTCAATCCTCAATCCTCAACCCTCAATCCTCAACAATCAATCCTCAATCCACAGTCCTCAAACCTCAAACCTCAATCTTCAATCCTCAATACTCAATCTTCAATCCTCCGTCCACAATCCTCAACCCTCAATCCTCAATCCTCAATCGTCAGGCTTCAATCCTCAATACTCAATCTTCAATCCTCAATCCTCAATCCTCATTCCTCAATCCTCATTCTTCAATCCTCAATACCCAATCCTCAATCTTCAATCCTCAATCCTCAATCCTCAATCCTCAAGCCTCAACCCTCAATCCTCAATCCTCAGTCCTCAAACCTCAATTCTGAATCCTCAATCTTCAGACCTCAGATCTCAACAATCAGATGTCAATCCTGAATCCTTAATAGAATATCATCAATTCACAGTTTTCAATACCCAATACTCAATCTGCAATCTTCAAATCTCTATTCACATACATCAATTCTCTTCACTCAACCCTCAACACTCAGTCCGCAATCCTCAATCTTCAACCCTCAATCCTCAATACTCAATCCTCAATCCTCAATCGTCAATACTCAATACTCAATCTTCAATCCTCAATCCTCAATCCCTAATCCTCAATCCTCAATCCTCAATCTTCCATCGTCAATACTCAATCTTCAATCCTCAATCCTCAATCCGCAATCCTCAATGCTCAATCCTCAATCCTCAATCCTCAAACCTCAATCTTCAGTCCTCAATACTCAATCTACAATCCTCAATACTCAATCGTCAATCCTCAATCCTCAATCGTCGATCCTCAATCCCCAATCCTCAATCATGAAACCACAATCCTGAATCCTCAATCCTGAATCCTCAATCTTCAGACCTCAGACCTGAACAATCAGATGTCAATCCTCAATCCTCAATAGGATATCATCAATTCACAGTTTTCAATACTCAATACTCAATCTTCAATCCTCAATCCTCAATCCTCAATCCTCATTCCTCAATCGTCATTCTTCAATCCTCAATACTCAATCTTCAATCCTCAATCCTCAAACCTCAGTCTACAATCCTCAGTACCCAATCCTCAATCTTCAATCCTCAATCCTCAATACTCAATACTCTATCCTCAATCCTCAGTCCTCAGTCCTCAAACCTCAATCCTCAAGCCTCAGCCCTCATCCTCAATCCTCAATCCTAAATTCTCAATCCTCAAACCTCAAACCTCAATCCTCAACCGTCAGTCCTCGTCCTCAATCCTCAACCCTCAATCCTCAATCCTCAGTCCTCAATCTTCAATCCTCAATACTCAATATTCAATCCTCAATCCTCAATCCTCAGTCCTCAATCCTCAACCCTCAATCCTCAATCCTCAGTCCTCAATCTTCAATCCTCAATACTCAATATTCAATCCTCAATGCTCAATCCTCAATCGTCAATCCTCAACCCTCAATCTTCAATCCGCAATACTCAATCTGCAACCCTCAATCCTCAGTCCTCAATCCTCAATCCTCATTCTTCAATCCTCAATACCCAATCCTCAATCTTCAATCCTCAATCCACAATCCTCAATCCTCAATCCTCATTCTTCAATCCTCAACACCCAATCCTCAATCGTCAGGCTTCAATCCTCAATACCCAATCCTCAGTCTGCAATCTTCAATCCTCAGTCCTCAATTCTCAATCCTCAATCCTCAATCCTCAAATCTCAATCCTCAATCCTCTGTCCTCAGTCCTCAAACCTCAACCCTCAACCCTCAGCCCTCATCCTCAATCCTCAATACTCAATACTCAATCCTCAATCTTCAATCCTCAATACTCAATCTTCAATAAGCAATCCTCAATTCTCAATCCTCAATACTCAATCCTCAATCGTCGATCCTCAGTCCCCAATCCTCAATCTTCAATCCTCAATCCTCAATCCTCAATCCTCAATCCTCAATCCTCAATCTTCAATCCTCAATCTTCAATCATCAATACTCAATCTTCAATCCTCAATCCTCAATCCTCAATCCTCAATCCTCAATCCTCAATCCTCAATCCTCAATCTTCAATCATCAACACTCAGTCTTCAATACTCAAACCTCAATCCTCAATCCTCAATCCTCAATCCTCATTCTTCAATCCTCAATACACAATCCTCAATCTTCAATCCTCAATCCTCAATCCTCTGTCCTCAGTCCTCAAACCTCAACCCTCAACCCTCAGCCCTCATCCTCAATCCTCAATACTCAATTCTCAATTTTCAATCCTCAATACTCAATCTTCAATAATCAATCCTCAATTCTCAATCCTCAATACTCAATCCTCAATCGTCGATCCTCAATCCCCAATCCTCAGTCCTCAGACCTCAATCCTCAATCCTCAAACCTCAATCTTCAATCCTCAATACTCAATCTGCAATCCTCAATCCTCAATCCTCAATCCTCAATCCTCAATCCTCACTCCTCAATCGTCGATCCTCAATCCCCAATCCTCAATCTTCAATCCTCAATCCTCAATCCCCAATCCTCAATCCTCAATCCTCAATCTTCAATCCTCAATCCTCAATCGTCATTCGTCATTCCTCATTCTTCAATCCTCAATACCCAATCCTCAATCTTCAATCTTCAACCCTCAATCCTCAACTCTCAATCCTCAAACCTCAATCGTCAAACCTCAGCCCTCATCCTCAATCCTCAATCCTCAATCCTCAATCCTCAATCCTCATGCCTCAATCCTCAATCCTCAATAGAATATCATCAATTCACAGTTTTCAATCCTCAATACTCAATCTTCAGTCCTCAATCCTCAATCCTCAATCCTCAAACTTCATTCTACAATCCTCAATACCCAATCCTCAAACTTCAATCCTCAATCCTCAATCCTCAATACTCAATCCACAATCCTCAGTCCTCAGTCCTCAAACCTCAATCCTCAACCCTCAGCCCTCATCCTCAACCCTCAATCCTAAATTCTCAATCCTCAAACCTCAAACCTCAATCCTCAACCGTCAGTCCTCGTCCTCAATCCTCAACCCTCAATCCTCAATCCTCAGTCCTCAATCTTCAATCCTCAATACTCAATATTCAATCCTCAATCCTCAATCCTCAGTCCTCAATCCTCAATCTTCAATCCTCAATCCTCAGTCCTCAATCCTCAATCCTCATTCTTCAATACTCAATACCCAATCCTCAGTCTTCAATCCTCGATCCTCAATCCTCAAATCTCAATCCCCAATCCTCAGTCCTCAGTCCTCAAACCTCAATCCTCAACCCTCAGCCCTCATCCTCAATTCTCAAACCTCAATCCTCAATCCTCAATCTTCAATCCTCAATACTCAATCTTCAATAATCAATCCTCAATTCTCAATCCTCAATACTCAATCCTCAATCGTCAACCCTCAATACCCAATCCTCAATCTTCAATCCTCAATCCTCAATCCTCAATCCTCAATCCTCAATCCTCAATCTTCAATCCCCAATAATCAATCTTCAATCCTCAATCCTCAATCCTCAATCCTGAATCCTCAATTCTCAATCCCCAAACTCCAATCCTCTATACTCAGTCTTCAATCCTCAATCCTCAATTCTCAATCCTCATTCTTCAACCCTCAATACCCAATCCTCAATCTTCAATCCTCAATCCTCAATCCTCAATCCTCAATTCTCAATCCTGAATCCTCAATCCTCAGTCCTCAAACCTCAATCGCCAATCCTCAGCCCTCATCCTCAATTCTCAGTCCTCAATCTTCAATCCTCAATCCTCAATCCTCATGCCTCAGTCCTCAATACTCAATCCTCAGTCATCAAACCTCAATCCTGAATCGTCAATCCTGAATTCTCAATCTTCAGACCTCAGACCTGAACAATCAGATGTCAATCCTCAATCCTCAATAGAATATTATCAATTCACAGTTTTCAATACACAATACTCAACCTGCAATCTTCAAATTTCTATCCACAAACATCAATTCTCATCACTCAACCCTCAACACTCAGTCCCCAATCCTCAATCTTCAATCCTCAATCCGCAATCCTCAACCTTCAACACTCAGTCCCCAATCCTCAATCTTCAATCCTCAATCCTCAATCCTCAATCCTCAATCCTCAATCTTCAATCCTCTATACTAAATCCTCAATCCTCAATCCTCAATCCTCAATCCTCAATCCTCAATCCTCAATCCTCATTCTACAATCCTCAATACCCAATCCTCAATCTTCAATACTCAATCCTCAATCCTCAATTCTCGATCCTCAATCCTCAGTCCTCAGTCCTCAAACCGCAATCCTCAACACTCAGCCCACATTCTCAGTCCTCAATCCTCAATTCTCAGTCCTCAGCCCTCAAACCTCAATCCTCAACCCTCAGACCTCATCCTCAATCCTCAATTATCAATCCTCAATCCTCAATCTTCAATCCTCAATACTCAATCTTCAATCCTCAATCCTCAGTCCTCAATACTCAACTATCAGTTCTCAATTCTCAGTACTCAATCCTCAATCCTCAATCTTCAATCCTCAATACTCAATGTTCAATCCTCAATCCTCAATCCTCAATCCTCAATGCTCAATCCTCAATCCTCAATCCTCAACCCTCAATCTTCAATCCTCAATACTCAATCTGCAACCCTCAATCCTCAGTCCTCAATCCTCAATCCTCATTCTTCAATCCTCAATACCCAATCCTCAATCCTCAATCCTCAATCCTCAATCCTCAATCCTCAATTCTCAATCCTCAATACTCAATCCTCAATCGTCGATCCTCAATCCCCAATCCTCAATCTTCAGTCCTCAATCCTCAATCCCCAATCCTCAATCCTCAATCCTCAATGTTGAATCCGCAATACCCAATCCTCAATCTTCAATCCTCAATCCTCAATCCTCAATTCTCAATCTGCAACCCTCAATCCTCAGTCCTCAATCCTCAATCCTCATTCTTCAATCCTCAATACCCAATCCTCAATCCTCAATCCTCAATCCTCAATCCTCAATCCTCAATCCTCAATCTTCAATCATCAACACTCAGTCTTCAATACTCAATCCTCAATCCTCAATCCTCAATCCTCAATCCTCAATTCTCAATCCTCAATCCTCAGTCCTCAGTCCTCAAACCGCAATCCTCAACCCTCAGCCCACATTCTCAGTCCTCAATCCTCAATTCTCAGTCCTCAGCCCTCAAACCTCAATCCTCAACCCTCAGACCTCATCCTCAATCCTCAATTATCAATCCTCAATCCTCAATCTTCAATCCTCAATACTCAATCTTCAATCCTCAATCCTCAGTCCTCAATACTCAACTATCAGTCCTCAATTCTCAGTACTCAATCCTCAATCCTCAATCTTCAATCCTCAATACTCAATCTTCAATCCTCAATCCTCAATCCTCAATCCTCAATCCTCAATGCTCAATCCCCAATTTTCAATCCTCAACCCTCAATCTTCAATCCTCAATACTCAATCTGCAACCCTCAATCCTCAGTCCTCAATCCTCAATCCTCATTCTTCAATCCTCAATACCCAATCCTCAATCTTCAATCCTCAATCCACAATCCTCAATCCTCAATCCTCATTCTTCAATCCTCAACACCCAATCCTCAATCTTCAATCCTCAATCCTCAATTCTCAGACCTCAATCCTCAATCTTCAATCCTCAATACTCAATCTTCAATCCTCAATCCTCAATCCTCAATCATCTATCCTCATTCTTCAATCGTCAACACCCAATCCTCAATCTTCAATCCTCAATACTCAATATTCAATCCTCAATCCTCAATCCTCAGTCCTCAATCCTCAATCTTCAATCCTCAATCCTCAGTCCTCAATCATCAATCCTCATTCTTCAATACTCAATACCCAATCCTCAGTCTTCAATCCTCGATCCTCAATCCTCAAATCTCAATCCCCAATCCTCAGTCCTCAGTCCTCAAACCTCAATCCTCAACCCTCAGCCCTCATCCTCAATTCTCAAACCTCAATCCTCAATCCTCAATCTTCAATCCTCAATACTCAATCTTCAATAATCAATCCTCAATTCTCAATCCTCAATACTCAATCCTCAATCGTCAACCCTCAATACCCAATCCTCAATCTTCAATCCTCAATCCTCAATCCTCAATCCTCAATCCTCAATCCTCAATCTTCAATCCCCAATAATCAATCTTCAATCCTCAATCCTCAATCCTCAATCCTGAATCCTCAATTCTCAATCCCCAAACTCCAATCCTCTATACTCAGTCTTCAATCCTCAATCCTCAATTCTCAATCCTCATTCTTCAACCCTCAATACCCAATCCTCAATCTTCAATCCTCAATCCTCAATCCTCAATCCTCAATTCTCAATCCTGAATCCTCAATCCTCAGTCCTCAAACCTCAATCGCCAATCCTCAGTCCTCAGTCCTCAAACCTCAATCCTCAACCCTCAGCCCTCATCCTCAATTCTCAAACCTCAATCCTCAATCCTCAATCTTCAATCCTCAATACTCAATCTTCAATAATCAATCCTCAATTCTCAATCCTCAATACTCAATCCTCAATCGTCAACCCTCAATACCCAATCCTCAATCTTCAATCCTCAATCCTCAATCCTCAATCCTCAATCCTCAATCCTCAATCTTCAATCCCCAATAATCAATCTTCAATCCTCAATCCTCAATCCTCAATCCTGAATCCTCAATTCTCAATCCCCAAACTCCAATCCTCTATACTCAGTCTTCAATCCTCAATCCTCAATTCTCAATCCTCATTCTTCAACCCTCAATACCCAATCCTCAATCTTCAATCCTCAATCCTCAATCCTCAATCCTCAATTCTCAATCCTGAATCCTCAATCCTCAGTCCTCAAACCTCAATCGCCAATCCTCAGCCCTCATCCTCAATTCTCAATCCTCAATCCTCAATCCTCAATCCTCAATCCTCAATCCTCAATCCTCAATCCTCAACCCTCAATCTTCAATCCTCAATACTCAATCTGCAACCCTCAATCCTCAGTCCTCAATCCTCAATCCTCATTCTTCAATCCTCAATACCCAATCCTCAATCCTCAATCCTCAATCCTCAATCCTCAATCCTCAATTCTCAATCCTCAATACTCAATCCTCAATCGTCGATCCTCAATCCCCAATCCTCAATCTTCAGTCCTCAATCCTCAATCCCCAATCCTCAATCCTCAATCCTCAATGTTGAATCCGCAATACCCAATCCTCAATCTTCAATCCTCAATCCTCAATCCTCAATTCTCAATCTGCAACCCTCAATCCTCAGTCCTCAATCCTCAATCCTCATTCTTCAATCCTCAATACCCAATCCTCAATCCTCAATCCTCAATCCTCAATCCTCAATCCTCAATCCTCAATCTTCAATCATCAACACTCAGTCTTCAATACTCAATCCTCAATCCTCAATCCTCAATCCTCAATCCTCAATTCTCAATCCTCAATCCTCAGTCCTCAGTCCTCAAACCGCAATCCTCAACCCTCAGCCCACATTCTCAGTCCTCAATCCTCAATTCTCAGTCCTCAGCCCTCAAACCTCAATCCTCAACCCTCAGACCTCATCCTCAATCCTCAATTATCAATCCTCAATCCTCAATCTTCAATCCTCAATACTCAATCTTCAATCCTCAATCCTCAGTCCTCAATACTCAACTATCAGTCCTCAATTCTCAGTACTCAATCCTCAATCCTCAATCTTCAATCCTCAATACTCAATCTTCAATCCTCAATCCTCAATCCTCAATCCTCAATCCTCAATGCTCAATCCCCAATTTTCAATCCTCAACCCTCAATCTTCAATCCTCAATACTCAATCTGCAACCCTCAATCCTCAGTCCTCAATCCTCAATCCTCATTCTTCAATCCTCAATACCCAATCCTCAATCTTCAATCCTCAATCCACAATCCTCAATCCTCAATCCTCATTCTTCAATCCTCAACACCCAATCCTCAATCTTCAATCCTCAATCCTCAATTCTCAGACCTCAATCCTCAATCTTCAATCCTCAATACTCAATCTTCAATCCTCAATCCTCAATCCTCAATCATCAATCCTCATTCTTCAATCCTCAACACCCAATCCTCAATCTTCAATCCTCAATCCTCAATTCTCAGACGTCAATCCTCAATCTTCAATCCTCAATATTCAATCTTGAATCCTCAATCCTCAATCCTCAATCCTCAATCCTCATTCTTCAATCCTCAACACCCAATCCTCAATCTACCAATCCTCAATCCTCGATCCTCAATTCTCAATCCTCAATCCTCAATCCTCAGACCTCAAACATCAATACTCAACCCTCAGTCCTCGTCCTCAATCCACAACACTCAATCCTCGATCATCAATCTTCAATCATCAATATTCAATGTTCAATCCTCAATCCTCAATCCTCAATACTCAAACCTCAATACTCGACCATCAGCCCTCAATTCTCAATACTCAATAGAATATCCTGAATTCTCAGGATTCAATACTCAAACCTCAACACTCAACCCTCAACCCTCAATCCTCAATCCTCAATCCTCAATCGTCAATCCTCAATACTCAATCTTCAATCCTCCATTCTCAATCCTCAATCCTCAATCCTCAATCCTCAATCCTCAACCCTCAATCCACAATCGTCAGGCTTCAATCCTCAATACCCAATCCTCAGTCTGCAATCTTCAATCCTCAGTCCTCAATTCTCAATCCTCAATCCTCAATCCTCAAATCTCAATCCTCAATCCTCTGTCCTCAGTCCTCAAACCTCAACCCTCAACCCTCAGCCCTCATCCTCAATCCTCAGTCCTCAAACCTCAATTCTGAATCCTCAATCTTCAGACCTCAGATCTCAACAATCAGATGTCAATCCTGAATCCTTAATAGAATATCATCAATTCACAGTTTTCAATACCCAATACTCAATCTGCAATCTTCAAATCTCTATTCACATACATCAATTCTCTTCACTCAACCCTCAACACTCAGTCCGCAATCCTCAATCTTCAACCCTCAATCCTCAATACTCAATCCTCAATCCTCAATCGTCAATACTCAATACTCAATCTTCAATCCTCAATCCTCAATCCCTAATCCTCAATCCTCAATCCTCAATCTTCCATCGTCAATACTCAATCTTCAATCCTCAATCCTCAATCCGCAATCCTCAATGCTCAATCCTCAATCCTCAATCCTCAAACCTCAATCTTCAGTCCTCAATACTCAATCTACAATCCTCAATACTCAATCGTCAATCCTCAATCCTCAATCGTCGATCCTCAATCCCCAATCCTCAATCATGAAACCACAATCCTGAATCCTCAATCCTGAATCCTCAATCTTCAGACCTCAGACCTGAACAATCAGATGTCAATCCTCAATCCTCAATAGGATATCATCAATTCACAGTTTTCAATACTCAATACTCAATCTTCAATCCTCAATCCTCAATCCTCAATCCTCATTCCTCAATCGTCATTCTTCAATCCTCAATACTCAATCTTCAATCCTCAATCCTCAAACCTCAGTCTACAATCCTCAGTACCCAATCCTCAATCTTCAATCCTCAATCCTCAATACTCAATACTCTATCCTCAATCCTCAGTCCTCAGTCCTCAAACCTCAATCCTCAAGCCTCAGCCCTCATCCTCAATCCTCAATCCTAAATTCTCAATCCTCAAACCTCAAACCTCAATCCTCAACCGTCAGTCCTCGTTCTCAATCCTCAACCCTCAATCCTCAATCCTCAGTCCTCAATCTTCAATCCTCAATACTCAATATTCAATCCTCAATCCTCAATCCTCAGTCCTCAATCCTCAACCCTCAATCCTCAATCCTCAGTCCTCAATCTTCAATCCTCAATACTCAATATTCAATCCTCAATGCTCAATCCTCAATCGTCAATCCTCAACCCTCAATCTTCAATCCGCAATACTCAATCTGCAACCCTCAATCCTCAGTCCTCAATCCTCAATCCTCATTCTTCAATCCTCAATACCCAATCCTCAATCTTCAATCCTCAATCCACAATCCTCAATCCTCAATCCTCATTCTTCAATCCTCAACACCCAATCCTCAATCGTCAGGCTTCAATCCTCAATACCCAATCCTCAGTCTGCAATCTTCAATCCTCAGTCCTCAATTCTCAATCCTCAATCCTCAATCCTCAAATCTCAATCCTCAATCCTCTGTCCTCAGTCCTCAAACCTCAACCCTCAACCCTCAGCCCTCATCCTCAATCCTCAATACTCAATACTCAATCCTCAATCTTCAATCCTCAATACTCAATCTTCAATAATCAATCCTCAATTCTCAATCCTCAATACTCAATCCTCAATCGTCGATCCTCAGTCCCCAATCCTCAATCTTCAATCCTCAATCCTCAATCCTCAATCCTCAATCCTCAATCCTCAATCTTCAATCCTCAATCTTCAATCATCAATACTCAATCTTCAATCCTCAATCCTCAATCCTCAATCCTCAATCCTCAATCCTCAATCCTCAATCCTCAATCTTCAATCATCAACACTCAGTCTTCAATACTCAAACCTCAATCCTCAATCCTCAATCCTCAATCCTCATTCTTCAATCCTCAATACACAATCCTCAATCTTCAATCCTCAATCCTCAATCCTCTGTCCTCAGTCCTCAAACCTCAACCCTCAACCCTCAGCCCTCATCCTCAATCCTCAATACTCAATTCTCAATTTTCAATCCTCAATACTCAATCTTCAATAATCAATCCTCAATTCTCAATCCTCAATACTCAATCCTCAATCGTCGATCCTCAATCCCCAATCCTCAGTCCTCAGACCTCAATCCTCAATCCTCAAACCTCAATCTTCAATCCTCAATACTCAATCTGCAATCCTCAATCCTCAATCCTCAATCCTCAATCCTCAATCCTCACTCCTCAATCGTCGATCCTCAATCCCCAATCCTCAATCTTCAATCCTCAATCCTCAATCCCCAATCCTCAATCCTCAATCCTCAATCTTCAATCCTCAATCCTCAATCGTCATTCGTCATTCCTCATTCTTCAATCCTCAATACCCAATCCTCAATCTTCAATCTTCAACCCTCAATCCTCAACTCTCAATCCTCAAACCTCAATCGTCAAACCTCAGCCCTCATCCTCAATCCTCAATCCTCAATCCTCAATCCTCAATCCTCATGCCTCAATCCTCAATCCTCAATAGAATATCATCAATTCACAGTTTTCAATCCTCAATACTCAATCTTCAGTCCTCAATCCTCAATCCTCAATCCTCAAACCTCATTCTACAATCCTCAATACCCAATCCTCAAACTTCAATCCTCAATCCTCAATCCTCAATACTCAATCCACAATCCTCAGTCCTCAGTCCTCAAACCTCAATCCTCAACCCTCAGCCCTCATCCTCAACCCTCAATCCTAAATTCTCAATCCTCAAACCTCAAACCTCAATCCTCAACCGTCAGTCCTCGTCCTCAATCCTCAACCCTCAATCCTCAATCCTCAGTCCTCAATCTTCAATCCTCAATACTCAATATTCAATCCTCAATCCTCAATCCTCAGTCCTCAATCCTCAATCTTCAATCCTCAATCCTCAGTCCTCAATCCTCAATCCTCATTCTTCAATACTCAATACCCAATCCTCAGTCTTCAATCCTCGATCCTCAATCCTCAAATCTCAATCCCCAATCCTCAGTCCTCAGTCCTCAAACCTCAATCCTCAACCCTCAGCCCTCATCCTCAATTCTCAAACCTCAATCCTCAATCCTCAATCTTCAATCCTCAATACTCAATCTTCAATAATCAATCCTCAATTCTCAATCCTCAATACTCAATCCTCAATCGTCAGCCCTCAATACCCAATCCTCAATCTTCAATCCTCAATCCTCAATCCTCAATCCTCAATCCTCAATCCTCAATCTTCAATCCCCAATAATCAATCTTCAATCCTCAATCCTCAATCCTCAATCCTGAATCCTCAATTCTCAATCCCCAAACTCCAATCCTCTATACTCAGTCTTCAATCCTCAATCCTCAATTCTCAATCCTCATTCTTCAACCCTCAATACCCAATCCTCAATCTTCAATCCTCAATCCTCAATCCTCAATCCTCAATTCTCAATCCTGAATCCTCAATCCTCAGTCCTCAAACCTCAATCGCCAATCCTCAGCCCTCATCCTCAATTCTCAGTCCTCAATCTTCAATCCTCAATCCTCAATCCTCATGCCTCAGTCCTCAATACTCAATCCTCAGTCATCAAACCTCAATCCTGAACCGTCAATCCTGAATTCTCAATCTTCAGACCTCAGACCTGAACAATCAGATGTCAATCCTCAATCCTCAATAGAATATTATCAATTCACAGTTTTCAATACACAATACTCAACCTGCAATCTTCAAATTTCTATCCACAAACATCAATTCTCATCACTCAACCCTCAACACTCAGTCCCCAATCCTCAATCTTCAATCCTCAATCCGCAATCCTCAACCTTCAACACTCAGTCCCCAATCCTCAATCTTCAATCCTCAATCCTCAATCCTCAATCCTCAATCCTCAATCTTCAATCCTCTATACTAAATCCTCAATCCTCAATCCTCAATCCTCAATCCTCAATCCTCAATCCTCAATCCTCATTCTACAATCCTCAATACCCAATCCTCAATCTTCAATACTCAATCCTCAATCCTCAATTCTCGATCCTCAATCCTCAGTCCTCAGTCCTCAAACCGCAATCCTCAACACTCAGCCCACATTCTCAGTCCTCAATCCTCAATTCTCAGTCCTCAGCCCTCAAACCTCAATCCTCAACCCTCAGACCTCATCCTCAATCCTCAATTATCAATCCTCAATCCTCAATCTTCAATCCTCAATACTCAATCTTCAATCCTCAATCCTCAGTCCTCAATACTCAACTATCAGTTCTCAATTCTCAGTACTCAATCCTCAATCCTCAATCTTCAATCCTCAATACTCAATGTTCAATCCTCAATCCTCAATCCTTAATCCTCAATGCTCAATCCTCAATCCTCAATCCTCAACCCTCAATCTTCAATCCTCAATACTCAATCTGCAACCCTCAATCCTCAGTCCTCAATCCTCAATCCTCATTCTTCAATCCTCAATACCCAATCCTCAATCCTCAATCCTCAATCCTCAATCCTCAATCCTCAATTCTCAATCCTCAATACTCAATCCTCAATCGTCGATCCTCAATCCCCAATCCTCAATCTTCAGTCCTCAATCCTCAATCCCCAATCCTCAATCCTCAATCCTCAATGTTGAATCCGCAATACCCAATCCTCAATCTTCAATCCTCAATCCTCAATCCTCAATTCTCAATCTGCAACCCTCAATCCTCAGTCCTCAATCCTCAATCCTCATTCTTCAATCCTCAATACCCAATCCTCAATCCTCAATCCTCAATCCTCAATCCTCAATCCTCAATCCTCAATCTTCAATCATCAACACTCAGTCTTCAATACTCAATCCTCAATCCTCAATCCTCAATCCTCAATCCTCAATTCTCAATCCTCAATCCTCAGTCCTCAGTCCTCAAACCGCAATCCTTAACCCTCAGCCCACATTCTCAGTCCTCAATCCTCAATTCTCAGTCCTCAGCCCTCAAACCTCAATCCTCAACCCTCAGACCTCATCCTCAATCCTCAATTATCAATCCTCAATCCTCAATCTTCAATCCTCAATACTCAATCTTCAATCCTCAATCCTCAGTCCTCAATACTCAACTATCAGTCCTCAATTCTCAGTACTCAATCCTCAATCCTCAATCTTCAATCCTCAATACTCAATCTTCAATCCTCAATCCTCAATCCTCAATCCTCAATCCTCAATGCTCAATCCCCAATTTTCAATCCTCAACCCTCAATCTTCAATCCTCAATACTCAATCTGCAACCCTCAATCCTCAGTCCTCAATCCTCAATCCTCATTCTTCAATCCTCAATACCCAATCCTCAATCTTCAATCCTCAATCCACAATCCTCAATCCTCAATCCTCATTCTTCAATCCTCAACACCCAATCCTCAATCTTCAATCCTCAATCCTCAATTCTCAGACCTCAATCCTCAATCTTCAATCCTCAATACTCAATCTTCAATCCTCAATCCTCAATCCTCAATCATCAATCCTCATTCTTCAATCCTCAACACCCAATCCTCAATCTTCAATCCTCAATCCTCAATTCTCAGACGTCAATCCTCAATCTTCAATCCTCAATATTCAATCTTGAATCCTCAATCCTCAATCCTCAATCCTCAATCCTCATTCTTCAATCCTCAACACCCAATCCTCAATCTACCAATCCTCAATCCTCGATCCTCAATTCTCAATCCTCAATCCTCAATCCTCAGACCTCAAACATCAATACTCAACCCTCAGTCCTCAATACTCAAACCTCAATACTCGACCATCAGCCCTCAATTCTCAATACTCAATAGAATATCCTGAATTCTCAGGATTCAATACTCAAACCTCAACACTCAACCCTCAACCCTCAATCCTCAATCCTCAATCCTCAATCGTCAATCCTCAATACTCAATCTTCAATCCTCCATTCTCAATCCTCAATCCTCAATCCTCAATCCTCAATCCTCAACCCTCAATCCACAATCGTCAGGCTTCAATCCTCAATACCCAATCCTCAGTCTGCAATCTTCAATCCTCAGTCCTCAATTCTCAATCCTCAATCCTCAATCCTCAAATCTCAATCCTCAATCCTCTGTCCTCAGTCCGCAAACCTCAACCCTCAACCCTCAGCCCTCATCCTCAATCCTCAATACTCAATACTCAATCCTCAATCTTCAATCCTCAATACTCAATCTTCAATAATCAATCCTCAATTCTCAATCCTCAATACTCAATCCTCAATCGTCGATCCTCAGTCCCCAATCCTCAATCTTCAATCCTCAATCCTCAATCCTCAATCCTCAATCCTCAATCCTCAATCTTCAATCCTCAATCTTCAATCATCAATACTCAATCTTCAATCCTCAATCCTCAATCGTCAATCCTCAATCCTCAATCCTCAATCCTCAATCCTCAATCTTCAATCATCAACACTCAGTCTTCAATACTCAAACCTCAATCCTCAATCCTCAATCCTCAATCCTCATTCTTCAATCCTCAATACACAATCCTCAATCTTCAATCCTCAATCCTCAATCCTCAATTCTCAATCCTCAATACTCAATCTTCAATCCTCCGTCCTCAATCCTCAATCCTCAATTCTCAATCTTCAATCCTCAATCCTCAGACCTCAAACATCAATACTCAACCCTCAGTCCTCGTCCTCATTCCACAACAATCAATCCTCAATCCTCATTCTTCAATCATCAATATTCAATCTTCAGTCCTCAATCCTCAATCCTCAATCCTCAATCCTCAATCCTCAATGTTGAATCCGCAATACCCTATCCTCAATCTTCAATCCTCAATCCTCAATCCTCAACCCTCAATCCTCAATAATCAATCCTCAATCCTCAGTCCTCAAACCTCAAACCTCAATATTCAATCCTCAATACTCAATCTTCAATCCTCCGTCCTCAATCCTCAACCCTCAATCCTCAATCCTCAATCGTCAGGCTTCAATCCTCAATTCTCAATCTTCAATCCTCAATCCTCAATCCTCATTCCTCAATCCTCATTCTTCAATCCTCAATACCCAATCATCAATCTTCAATCCTCAATCCTCAATCCTCAATTCTCAATCCTCAATCCTCAGACCTAAGTCCTCAAATCTCAATCCTCAGCCATCAGCCCTCATCCTCAATCCTCAATCCTCAATCTTCAACCCTCAATCCTCAACTCTCAACCCTCAAACCTCAATCGTCAAACCTCAGCCCTCATCCTCAATCCCCAATCCTCAATCCTCAATCCTCAATCCTCAATTCTCATGCCTCAATCCTCAATCCTCAATCCTCAGTCATCAAACCTCAATCCTGAATCCTCAATCCTGAATCCTCAATCTTCACACCTCAGACATGAACAATCAGATGTCAATCCTCAATCCTCAATAGAATATCATCAATTCACAGTTTTCAATACTCAATACTCAATCTTCAATCCTCAATCCTCAATCCTCAATCCTCAATCCTCAATCGTCATTCTGCAGTCCTCAGTACTCAATCTTCAATCCTCAATCCTCAATCCTCAATCCTCAAACCTCATTCTACAATCCTCAATACCCAATCCTCAAACTTCAATCCTCAATCATCAATCCTCAATACTCAATCCTCAATCCTCAGTCCTCAGTCCTCAAACCTCAATCCTCAACCCTCAGCCCTCATCCTCAATCCTCAATCCTAAATTCTCAATCCTCAAACCTCAAACCTCAATCCTCAACCGTCAGTCCTCGTCCTCAATCCTCAACCCTCAATCCTCAATCCTCAGTCCTCAATCTTCAATCCTCAATACTCAATATTCAATCCACAATCCTCAATCCTCAGTCCTCAATCCTCAATCTTCAATCCTCAATCCTCAGTCCTCAATCCTCAATCCTCATTCTTCGATACTCAATACCCAATCCTCAGTCTTCAATCCTCAATCCTCAATCCTCAAATCTCAATCCCCAATCATCAGTCCTCAGTCCTCAAACCTCAATCCTCAACCCACAGCCCTCATCCTCAATTCTCAATCCTCAATCGTCAATCCTCAATCTTCAATCCTCAATACTCAATCTTCAATAATCAATCCTCAATTCTCAATCCTCAATACTCAATCCTCAATCGTCAACCCTCAATACCCAATCCTCAATCTTCAATCCTCAATCCTCAATTCTCAACCCTCAATCCTCAATCCTCAATCTTCAATCCCCAATAATCAATCTTCAATCCTCAATCCTCAATCCTCAATCCTCAATCCTCAATCTTCAATCCTCTATACTAAATCCTCAACCCTCAATCCTCAATCCTCAATCCTCAATCCTCAATCCTCAATCCTCATTCTACAATCCTCAATACCCAATCCTCAATCTTCAATCCTCAATCCTCAATCCTCAATTCTCAATCCTCAATCCTCAGTCCTCAGTCCTCAAACCGCAATCCTCAACCCTCAGCCCACATTCTCAGTCCTCTATCCTCAATTCTCAGTCCTCAGCCCTCAAACCTCAATCCTCAACCCACAGACCTCATCCTCAATCCTCAATTATCAATCCTCAATCCTCAATCTTCAATCCTCAATACTCAATCTTCAATCCTCAATCCTCAGTCCTCAATACTCAACTATCAGTCCTCAATTCTCAGTACTCAATAGAATATCCTGAATTCTCAGGATTCAATACTCAAACCTCAACACTCAACCCTCAACCCTCAATCCTCAATCCTCAATCCTCAATCGTCAATCCTCAATACTCAATCTTCAATCCTCCATTCTCAATCCTCAATCCTCAATCCTCAATCCTCAATCCTCAACCCTCAATCCACAATCGTCAGGCTTCAATCCTCAATACCCAATCCTCAGTCTGCAATCTTCAATCCTCAGTCCTCAATTCTCAATCCTCAATCCTCAATCCTCAAATCTCAATCCTCAATCCTCTGTCCTCAGTCCTCAAACCTCAACCCTCAACCCTCAGCCCTCATCCTCAATCCTCAATACTCAATACTCAATCCTCAATCTTCAATCCTCAATACTCAATCTTCAATAATCAATCCTCAATTCTCAATCCTCAATTCTCAATCCTCAATCGTCGATCCTCAGTCCCCAATCCTCAATCTTCAATCCTCAATCCTCAATCCTCAATCCTCAATCCTCAATCCTCAATCTTCAATCCTCAATCTTCAATCATCAATACTCAATCTTCAATCCTCAATCCTCAATCCTCAATCCTCAATCCTCAATCCTCAATCCTCAATCCTCAATCCTCAATCTTCAATCATCAACACTCAGTCTTCAATACTCAAACCTCAATCCTCAATCCTCAATCCTCAATCCTCATTCTTCAATCCTCAATACACAATCCTCAATCTTCAATCCTCAATCCTCAATCCTCAATTCTCAATCCTCAATACTCAATCTTCAATCCTCCGTCCTCAATCCTCAATCCTCAATTCTCAATCTTCAATCCTCAATCCTCAGACCTCAAACATCAATACTCAACCCTCAGTCCTCGTCCTCATTCCACAACAATCAATCCTCAATCCTCATTCTTCAATCATCAATATTCAATCTTCAGTCCTCAATCCTCAATCCTCAATCCTCAATCCTCAATCCTCAATGTTGAATCCGCAATACCCTATCCTCAATCCTCAATCCTCATTCTTCAATCCTCAACACCCAATCCTCAATCTTCAATCCTCAATCCTCAATTCTCAGACCTCAATCCTCAATCTTCAATCCTCAATACTCAATCTTCAATCCTCAATCCTCAATCCTCAATCATCAATCCTCATTCTTCAATCCTCAACACCCAATCCTCAATCTTCAATCCTCAATACTCAATATTCAATCCTCAATCCTCAATCCTCAGTCCTCAATCCTCAATCTTCAATCCTCAATCCTCAGTCCTCAATCCTCAATCCTCATTCTTCAATACTCAATACCCAATCCTCAGTCTTCAATCCTCGATCCTCAATCCTCAAATCTCAATCCCCAATCCTCAGTCCTCAGTCCTCAAACCTCAATCCTCAACCCTCAGCCCTCATCCTCAATTCTCAAACCTCAATCCTCAATCCTCAATCTTCAATCCTCAATACTCAATCTTCAATAATCAATCCTCAATTCTCAATCCTCAATACTCAATCCTCAATCGTCAACCCTCAATACCCAATCCTCAATCTTCAATCCTCAATCCTCAATCCTCAATCCTCAATCCTCAATCCTCAATCTTCAATCCCCAATAATCAATCTTCAATCCTCAATCCTCAATCCTCAATCCTGAATCCTCAATTCTCAATCCCCAAACTCCAATCCTCTATACTCAGTCTTCAATCCTCAATCCTCAATTCTCAATCCTCATTCTTCAACCCTCAATACCCAATCCTCAATCTTCAATCCTCAATCCTCAATCCTCAATCCTCAATTCTCAATCCTGAATCCTCAATCCTCAGTCTTCAAACCTCAATCGCCAATCCTCAGTCCTCAGTCCTCAAACCTCAATCCTCAACCCTCAGCCCTCATCCTCAATTCTCAAACCTCAATCCTCAATCCTCAATCTTCAATCCTCAATACTCAATCTTCAATAATCAACCCTCAATTCTCAATCCTCAATACTCAATCCTCAATCGTCAACCCTCAATACCCAATCCTCAATCTTCAATCCTCAATCCTCAATCCTCAATCCTCAATCCTCAATCCTCAATCTTCAATCCCCAATAATCAATCTTCAATCCTCAATCCTCAATCCTCAATCCTGAATCCTCAATTCTCAATCCCCAAACTCCAATCCTCTATACTCAGTCTTCAATCCTCAATCCTCAATTCTCAATCCTCATTCTTCAACCCTCAATACCCAATCCTCAATCTTCAATCCTCAATCCTCAATCCTCAATCCTCAATTCTCAATCCTGAATCCTCAATCCTCAGTCCTCAAACCTCAATCGCCAATCCTCAGCCCTCATCCTCAATTCTCAATCCTCAATCCTCAATCCTCAATCCTCAATCCTCAATCCTCAATCCTCAATCCTCAACCCTCAATCTTCAATCCTCAATACTCAATCTGCAACCCTCAATCCTCAGTCCTCAATCCTCAATCCTCATTCTTCAATCCTCAATACCCAATCCTCAATCCTCAATCCTCAATCCTCAATCCTCAATCCTCAATTCTCAATCCTCAATACTCAATCCTCAATCGTCGATCCTCAATCCCCAATCCTCAATCTTCAGTCCTCAATCCTCAATCCCCAATCCTCAATCCTCAATCCTCAATGTTGAATCCGCAATACCCAATCCTCAATCTTCAATCCTCAATCCTCAATCCTCAATTCTCAATCTGCAACCCTCAATCCTCAGTCCTCAATCCTCAATCCTCATTCTTCAATCCTCAATACCCAATCCTCAATCCTCAATCCTCAATCCTCAATCCTCAATCCTCAATCCTCAATCTTCAATCATCAACACTCAGTCTTCAATACTCAATCCTCAATCCTCAATCCTCAATCCTCAATCCTCAATTCTCAATCCTCAATCCTCAGTCCTCAGTCCTCAAACCGCAATCCTCAACCCTCAGCCCACATTCTCAGTCCTCAATCCTCAATTCTCAGTCCTCAGCCCTCAAACCTCAATCCTCAACCCTCAGACCTCATCCTCAATCCTCAATTATCAATCCTCAATCCTCAATCTTCAATCCTCAATACTCAATCTTCAATCCTCAATCCTCAGTCCTCAATACTCAACTATCAGTCCTCAATTCTCAGTACTCAATCCTCAATCCTCAATCTTCAATCCTCAATACTCAGTCTTCAATCCTCAATCCTCAATCCTCAATCCTCAATCCTCAATGCTCAATCCCCAATTTTCAATCCTCAACCCTCAATCTTCAATCCTCAATACTCAATCTGCAACCCTCAATCCTCAGTCCTCAATCCTCAATCCTCATTCTTCAATCCTCAATACCCAATCCTCAATCTTCAATCCTCAATCCACAATCCTCAATCCTCAATCCTCATTCTTCAATCCTCAACACCCAATCCTCAATCTTCAATCCTCAATCCTCAATTCTCAGACCTCAATCCTCAATCTTCAATCCTCAATACTCAATCTTCAATCCTCAATCCTCAATCCTCAATCATCAATCCTCATTCTTCAATCCTCAACACCCAATCCTCAATCTTCAATCCTCAATCCTCAATTCTCAGACGTCAATCCTCAATCTTCAATCCTCAATATTCAATCTTGAATCCTCAATCCTCAATCCTCAATCCTCAATCCTCATTCTTCAATCCTCAACACCCAATCCTCAATCTACCAATCCTCAATCCTCGATCCTCAATTCTCAATCCTCAATCCTCAATCCTCAGACCTCAAACATCAATACTCAACCCTCAGTCCTCGTCCTCAATCCACAACACTCAATCCTCGATCATCAATCTTCAATCATCAATATTCAATGTTCAATCCTCAATCCTCAATCCTCAATACTCAAACCTCAATACTCGACCATCAGCCCTCAATTCTCAATACTCAATAGAATATCCTGAATTCTCAGGATTCAATACTCAAACCTCAACACTCAACCCTCAACCCTCAATCCTCAATCCTCAATCCTCAATCGTCAATCCTCAATACTCAATCTTCAATCCTCCATTCTCAATCCTCAATCCTCAATCCTCAATCCTCAATCCTCAACCCTCAATCCACAATCGTCAGGCTTCAATCCTCAATACCCAATCCTCAGTCTGCAATCTTCAATCCTCAGTCCTCAATTCTCAATCCTCAATCCTCAATCCTCAAATCTCAATCCTCAATCCTCTGTCCTCAGTCCTCAAACCTCAACCCTCAACCCTCAGCCCTCATCCTCAATCCTCAGTCCTCAAACCTCAATTCTGAATCCTCAATCTTCAGACCTCAGATCTCAACAATCAGATGTCAATCCTGAATCCTTAATAGAATATCATCAATTCACAGTTTTCAATACCCAATACTCAATCTGCAATCTTCAAATCTCTATTCACATACATCAATTCTCTTCACTCAACCCTCAACACTCAGTCCGCAATCCTCAATCTTCAACCCTCAATCCTCAATACTCAATCCTCAATCCTCAATCGTCAATACTCAATACTCAATCTTCAATCCTCAATCCTCAATCCCTAATCCTCAATCCTCAATCCTCAATCTTCCATCGTCAATACTCAATCTTCAATCCTCAATCCTCAATCCGCAATCCTCAATGCTCAATCCTCAATCCTCAATCCTCAAACCTCAATCTTCAGTCCTCAATACTCAATCTACAATCCTCAATACTCAATCGTCAATCCTCAATCCTCAATCGTCGATCCTCAATCCCCAATCCTCAATCATGAAACCACAATCCTGAATCCTCAATCCTGAATCCTCAATCTTCAGACCTCAGACCTGAACAATCAGATGTCAATCCTCAATCCTCAATAGGATATCATCAATTCACAGTTTTCAATACTCAATACTCAATCTTCAATCCTCAATCCTCAATCCTCAATCCTCATTCCTCAATCGTCATTCTTCAATCCTCAATACTCAATCTTCAATCCTCAATCCTCAAACCTCAGTCTACAATCCTCAGTACCCAATCCTCAATCTTCAATCCTCAATCCTCAATACTCAATACTCTATCCTCAATCCTCAGTCCTCAGTCCTCAAACCTCAATCCTCAAGCCTCAGCCCTCATCCTCAATCCTCAATCCTAAATTCTCAATCCTCAAACCTCAAACCTCAATCCTCAACCGTCAGTCCTCGTCCTCAATCCTCAACCCTCAATCCTCAATCCTCAGTCCTCAATCTTCAATCCTCAATACTCAATATTCAATCCTCAATCCTCAATCCTCAGTCCTCAATCCTCAACCCTCAATCCTCAATCCTCAGTCCTCAATCTTCAATCCTCAATACTCAATATTCAATCCTCAATGCTCAATCCTCAATCGTCAATCCTCAACCCTCAATCTTCAATCCGCAATACTCAATCTGCAACCCTCAATCCTCAGTCCTCAATCCTCAATCCTCATTCTTCAATCCTCAATACCCAATCCTCAATCTTCAATCCTCAATCCACAATCCTCAATCCTCAATCCTCATTCTTCAATCCTCAACACCCAATCCTCAATCGTCAGGCTTCAATCCTCAATACCCAATCCTCAGTCTGCAATCTTCAATCCTCAGTCCTCAATTCTCAATCCTCAATCCTCAATCCTCAAATCTCAATCCTCAATCCTCTGTCCTCAGTCCTCAAACCTCAACCCTCAACCCTCAGCCCTCATCCTCAATCCTCAATACTCAATACTCAATCCTCAATCTTCAATCCTCAATACTCAATCTTCAATAATCAATCCTCAATTCTCAATCCTCAATACTCAATCCTCAATCGTCGATCCTCAGTCCCCAATCCTCAATCTTCAATCCTCAATCCTCAATCCTCAATCCTCAATCCTCAATCCTCAATCTTCAATCCTCAATCTTCAATCATCAATACTCAATCTTCAATCCTCAATCCTCAATCCTCAATCCTCAATCCTCAGTCCTCAATCCTCAATCCTCAATCTTCAATCATCAACACTCAGTCTTCAATACTCAAACCTCAATCCTCAATCCTCAATCCTCAATCCTCATTCTTCAATCCTCAATACACAATCCTCAATCTTCAATCCTCAATCCTCAATCCTCTGTCCTCAGTCCTCAAACCTCAACCCTCAACCCTCAGCCCTCATCCTCAATCCTCAATACTCAATTCTCAATTTTCAATCCTCAATACTCAATCTTCAATAATCAATCCTCAATTCTCAATCCTCAATACTCAATCCTCAATCGTCGATCCTCAATCCCCAATCCTCAGTCCTCAGACCTCAATCCTCAATCCTCAAACCTCAATCTTCAATCCTCAATACTCAATCTGCAATCCTCAATCCTCAATCCTCAATCCTCAATCCTCAATCCTCACTCCTCAATCGTCGATCCTCAATCCCCAATCCTCAATCTTCAATCCTCAATCCTCAATCCCCAATCCTCAATCCTCAATCCTCAATCTTCAATCCTCAATCCTCAATCGTCATTCGTCATTCCTCATTCTTCAATCCTCAATACCCAATCCTCAATCTTCAACCTTCAACCCTCAATCCTCAACTCTCAATCCTCAAACCTCAATCGTCAAACCTCAGCCCTCATCCTCAATCCTCAATCCTCAATCCTCAATCCTCAATCCTCATGCCTCAATCCTCAATCCTCAATAGAATATCATCAATTCACAGTTTTCAATCCTCAATACTCAATCTTCAGTCCTCAATCCTCAATCCTCAATCCTCAAACCTCATTCTACAATCCTCAATACCCAATCCTCAAACTTCAATCCTCAATCCTCAATCCTCAATACTCAATCCACAATCCTCAGTCCTCAGTCCTCAAACCTCAATCCTCAACCCTCAGCCCTCATCCTCAACCCTCAATCCTAAATTCTCAATCCTCAAACCTCAAACCTCAATCCTCAACCGTCAGTCCTCGTCCTCAATCCTCAACCCTCAATCCTCAATCCTCAGTCCTCAATCTTCAATCCTCAATACTCAATATTCAATCCTCAATCCTCAATCCTCAGTCCTCAATCCTCAATCTTCAATCCTCAATCCTCAGTCCTCAATCCTCAATCCTCATTCTTCAATACTCAATACCCAATCCTCAGTCTTCAATCCTCGATCCTCAATCCTCAAATCTCAATCCCCAATCCTCAGTCCTCAGTCCTCAAACCTCAATCCTCAACCCTCAGCCCTCATCCTCAATTCTCAAACCTCAATCCTCAATCCTCAATCTTCAATCCTCAATACTCAATCTTCAATAATCAATCCTCAATTCTCAATCCTCAATACTCAATCCTCAATCGTCAACCCTCAATACCCAATCCTCAATCTTCAATCCTCAATCCTCAATCCTCAATCCTCAATCCTCAATCCTCAATCTTCAATCCCCAATAATCAATCTTCAATCCTCAATCCTCAATCCTCAATCCTGAATCCTCAATTCTCAATCCCCAAACTCCAATCCTCTATACTCAGTCTTCAATCCTCAATCCTCAATTCTCAATCCTCATTCTTCAACCCTCAATACCCAATCCTCAATCTTCAATCCTCAATCCTCAATCCTCAATCCTCAATTCTCAATCCTGAATCCTCAATCCTCAGTCCTCAAACCTCAATCGCCAATCCTCAGCCCTCATCCTCAATTCTCAGTCCTCAATCTTCAATCCTCAATCCTCAATCCTCATGCCTCAGTCCTCAATACTCAATCCTCAGTCATCAAACCTCAATCCTGAACCGTCAATCCTGAATTCTCAATCTTCAGACCTCAGACCTGAACAATCAGATGTCAATCCTCAATCCTCAATAGAATATTATCAATTCACAGTTTTCAATACACAATACTCAACCTGCAATCTTCAAATGTCTATCCACAAACATCAATTCTCATCACTCAACCCTCAACACTCAGTCCCCAATCCTCAATCTTCAATCCTCAATCCGCAATCCTCAACCTTCAACACTCAGTCCCCAATCCTCAATCTTCAATCCTCAATCCTCAATCCTCAATCCTCAATCCTCAATCTTCAATCCTCTATACTAAATCCTCAATCCTCAATCCTCAATCCTCAATCCTCAATCCTCAATCCTCAATCCTCATTCTACAATCCTCAATACCCAATCCTCAATCTTCAATACTCAATCCTCAATCCTCAATTCTCGATCCTCAATCCTCAGTCCTCAGTCCTCAAACCGCAATCCTCAACACTCAGCCCACATTCTCAGTCCTCAATCCTCAATTCTCAGTCCTCAGCCCTCAAACCTCAATCCTCAACCCTCAGACCTCATCCTCAATCCTCAATTATCAATCCTCAATCCTCAATCTTCAATCCTCAATACTCAATCTTCAATCCTCAATCCTCAGTCCTCAATACTCAACTATCAGTTCTCAATTCTCAGTACTCAATCCTCAATCCTCAATCTTCAATCCTCAATACTCAATGTTCAATCCTCAATCCTCAATCCTCAATCCTCAATGCTCAATCCTCAATCCTCAATCCTCAACCCTCAATCTTCAATCCTCAATACTCAATGCTCAATCCTCAATCCTCATTCTACAATCCTCAATACCCAATCCTCAAACTTCAATCCTCAATCCTCAATCCTCAATACTCAATCCACAATCCTCAGTCCTCAGTCCTCAAACCTCAATCCTCAACCCTCAGCCCTCATCCTCAACCCTCAATCCTAAATTCTCAATCCTCAAACCTCAAACCTCAATCCTCAACCGTCAGTCCTCGTCCTCAATCCTCAACCCTCAATCCTCAATCCTCAGTCCTCAATCTTCAATCCTCAATACTCAATATTCAATCCTCAATCCTCAATCCTCAGTCCTCAATCCTCAATCTTCAATCCTCAATCCTCAGTCCTCAATCCTCAATCCTCATTCTACAATCCTCAATACCCAATCCTCAAACTTCAATCCTCAATCCTCAATCCTCAATACTCAATCCACAATCCTCAGTCCTCAGTCCTCAAACCTCAATCCTCAACCCTCAGCCCTCATCCTCAACCCTCAATCCTAAATTCTCAATCCTCAAACCTCAAACCTCAATCCTCAACCGTCAGTCCTCGTCCTCAATCCTCAACCCTCAATCCTCAATCCTCAGTCCTCAATCTTCAATCCTCAATACTCAATATTCAATCCTCAATCCTCAATCCTCAGTCCTCAATCCTCAATCTTCAATCCTCAATCCTCAGTCCTCAATCCTCAATCCTCATTCTTCAATACTCAATACCCAATCCTCAGTCTTCAATCCTCGATCCTCAATCCTCAAATCTCAATCCCCAATCCTCAGTCCTCAGTCCTCAAACCTCAATCCTCAACCCTCAGCCCTCATCCTCAATTCTCAAACCTCAATCCTCAATCCTCAATCCTCAATCTTCAATCCTCAATCCTCAATCGTCATTCGTCATTCCTCATTCTTCAATCCTCAATACCCAATCCTCAATCTTCAATCTTCAACCCTCAATCCTCAACTCTCAATCCTCAAACCTCAATCGTCAAACCTCAGCCCTCATCCTCAATCCTCAATCCTCAATCCTCAATCCTCAATCCTCATGCCTCAATCCTCAATCCTCAATAGAATATCATCAATTCACAGTTTTCAATCCTCAATACTCAATCTTCAGTCCTCAATCCTCAATCCTCAATCCTCAAACCTCATTCTACAATCCTCAATACCCAATCCTCAAACTTCAATCCTCAATCCTCAATCCTCAATACTCAATCCACAATCCTCAGTCCTCAGTCCTCAAACCTCAATCCTCAACCCTCAGCCCTCATCCTCAACCCTCAATCCTAAATTCTCAATCCTCAAACCTCAAACCTCAATCCTCAACCGTCAGTCCTCGTTCTCAATCCTCAACCCTCAATCCTCAATCCTCAGTCCTCAATCTTCAATCCTCAATACTCAATATTCAATCCTCAATCCTCAATCCTCAGTCCTCAATCCTCAATCTTCAATCCTCAATCCTCAGTCCTCAATCCTCAATCCTCATTCTTCAATACTCAATACCCAATCCTCAGTCTTCAATCCTCGATCCTCAATCCTCAAATCTGAATCCCCAATCCTCAGTCCTCAGTCCTCAAACCTCAATCCTCAACCCTCAGCCCTCATCCTCAATTCTCAAACCTCAATCCTCAATCCTCAATCTTCAATCCTCAATACTCAATCTTCAATAATCAATCCTCAATTCTCAATCCTCAATACTCAATCCTCAATCGTCAACCCTCAATACCCAATCCTCAATCTTCAATCCTCAATCCTCAATCCTCAATCCTCAATCCTCAATCCTCAATCTTCAATCCCCAATAATCAATCTTCAATCCTCAATCCTCAATCCTCAATCCTGAATCCTCAATTCTCAATCCCCAAACTCCAATCCTCTATACTCAGTCTTCAATCCTCAATCCTCAATTCTCAATCCTCATTCTTCAACCCTCAATACCCAATCCTCAATCTTCAATCCTCAATCCTCAATCCTCAATCCTCAATTCTCAATCCTGAATCCTCAATCCTCAGTCCTCAAACCTCAATCGCCAATCCTCAGCCCTCATCCTCAATTCTCAGTCCTCAATCTTCAATCCTCAATCCTCAATCCTCATGCCTCAGTCCTCAATACTCAATCCTCAGTCATCAAACCTCAATCCTGAACCGTCAATCCTGAATTCTCAATCTTCAGACCTCAGACCTGAACAATCAGATGTCAATCCTCAATCCTCAATAGAATATTATCAATTCACAGTTTTCAATACACAATACTCAACCTGCAATCTTCAAATTTCTATCCACAAACATCAATTCTCATCACTCAACCCTCAACACTCAGTCCCCAATCCTCAATCTTCAATCCTCAATCCGCAATCCTCAACCTTCAACACTCAGTCCCCAATCCTCAATCTTCAATCCTCAATCCTCAATCCTCAATCCTCAATCCTCAATCTTCAATCCTCTATACTAAATCCTCAATCCTCAATCCTCAATCCTCAATCCTCAATCCTCAATCCTCAATCCTCATTCTACAATCCTCAATACCCAATCCTCAATCTTCAATACTCAATCCTCAATCCTCAATTCTCGATCCTCAATCCTCAGTCCTCAGTCCTCAAACCGCAATCCTCAACACTCAGCCCACATTCTCAGTCCTCAATCCTCAATTCTCAGTCCTCAGCCCTCAAACCTCAATCCTCAACCCTCAGACCTCATCCTCAATCCTCAATTATCAATCCTCAATCCTCAATCTTCAATCCTCAATACTCAATCTTCAATCCTCAATCCTCAGTCCTCAATACTCAACTATCAGTTCTCAATTCTCAGTACTCAATCCTCAATCCTCAATCTTCAATCCTCAATACTCAATGTTCAATCCTCAATCCTCAATCCTCAATCCTCAATGCTCAATCCTCAATCCTCAATCCTCAACCCTCAATCTTCAATCCTCAATACTCAATCTGCAACCCTCAATCCTCAGTCCTCAATCCTCAATCCTCATTCTTCAATCCTCAATACCCAATCCTCAATCCTCAATCCTCAATCCTCAATCCTCAATCCTCAATTCTCAATCCTCAATACTCAATCCTCAATCGTCGATCCTCAATCCCCAATCCTCAATCTTCAGTCCTCAATCCTCAATCCCCAATCCTCAATCCTCAATCCTCAATGTTGAATCCGCAATACCCAATCCTCAATCTTCAATCCTCAATCCTCAATCCTCAATTCTCAATCTGCAACCCTCAATCCTCAGTCCTCAATCCTCAATCCTCATTCTTCAATCCTCAATACCCAATCCTCAATCCTCAATCCTCAATCCTCAATCCTCAATCCTCAATCCTCAATCCTCAATCTTCAATCATCAACACTCAGTCTTCAATACTCAATCCTCAATCCTCAATCCTCAATCCTCAATCCTCAATTCTCAATCCTCAATCCTCAGTCCTCAGTCCTCAAACCGCAATCCTTAACCCTCAGCCCACATTCTCAGTCCTCAATCCTCAATTCTCAGTCCTCAGCCCTCAAACCTCAATCCTCAACCCTCAGACCTCATCCTCAATCCTCAATTATCAATCCTCAATCCTCAATCTTCAATCCTCAATACTCAATCTTCAATCCTCAATCCTCAGTCCTCAATACTCAACTATCAGTCCTCAATTCTCAGTACTCAATCCTCAATCCTCAATCTTCAATCCTCAATACTCAATCTTCAATCCTCAATCCTCAATCCTCAATCCTCAATCCTCAATGCTCAATCCCCAATTTTCAATCCTCAACCCTCAATCTTCAATCCTCAATACTCAATCTGCAACCCTCAATCCTCAGTCCTCAATCCTCAATCCTCATTCTTCAATCCTCAATACCCAATCCTCAATCTTCAATCCTCAATCCACAATCCTCAATCCTCAATCCTCATTCTTCAATCCTCAACACCCAATCCTCAATCTTCAATCCTCAATCCTCAATTCTCAGACCTCAATCCTCAATCTTCAATCCTCAATACTCAATCTTCAATCCTCAATCCTCAATCCTCAATCATCAATCCTCATTCTTCAATCCTCAACACCCAACCCTCAATCTTCAATCCTCAATCCTCAATTCTCAGACGTCAATCCTCAATCTTCAATCCTCAATATTCAATCTTGAATCCTCAATCCTCAATCCTCAATCCTCAATCCTCATTCTTCAATCCTCAACACCCAATCCTCAATCTACCAATCCTCAATCCTCGATCCTCAATTCTCAATCCTCAATCCTCAATCCTCAGACCTCAAACATCAATACTCAACCCTCAGTCCTCAATACTCAAACCTCAATACTCGACCATCAGCCCTCAATTCTCAATACTCAATAGAATATCCTGAATTCTCAGGATTCAATACTCAAACCTCAACACTCAACCCTCAACCCTCAATCCTCAATCCTCAATCCTCAATCGTCAATCCTCAATACTCAATCTTCAATCCTCCATTCTCAATCCTCAATCCTCAATCCTCAATCCTCAATCCTCAACCCTCAATCCACAATCGTCAGGCTTCAATCCTCAATACCCAATCCTCAGTCTGCAATCTTCAATCCTCAGTCCTCAATTCTCAATCCTCAATCCTCAATCCTCAAATCTCAATCCTCAATCCTCTGTCCTCAGTCCGCAAACCTCAACCCTCAACCCTCAGCCCTCATCCTCAATCCTCAATACTCAATACTCAATCCTCAATCTTCAATCCTCAATACTCAATCTTCAATAATCAATCCTCAATTCTCAATCCTCAATACTCAATCCTCAATCGTCGATCCTCAGTCCCCAATCCTCAATCTTCAATCCTCAATCCTCAATCCTCAATCCTCAATCCTCAATCCTCAATCTTCAATCCTCAATCTTCAATCATCAATACTCAATCTTCAATCCTCAATCCTCAATCGTCAATCCTCAATCCTCAATCCTCAATCCTCAATCCTCAATCTTCAATCATCAACACTCAGTCTTCAATACTCAAACCTCAATCCTCAATCCTCAATCCTCAATCCTCATTCTTCAATCCTCAATACACAATCCTCAATCTTCAATCCTCAATCCTCAATCCTCAATTCTCAATCCTCAATACTCAATCTTCAATCCTCCGTCCTCAATCCTCAATCCTCAATTCTCAATCTTCAATCCTCAATCCTCAGACCTCAAACATCAATACTCAACCCTCAGTCCTCGTCCTCATTCCACAACAATCAATCCTCAATCCTCATTCTTCAATCATCAATATTCAATCTTCAGTCCTCAATCCTCAATCCTCAATCCTCAATCCTCAATCCTCAATGTTGAATCCGCAATACCCTATCCTCAATCTTCAATCCTCAATCCTCAATCCTCAACCCTCAATCCTCAATAATCAATCCTCAATCCTCAGTCCTCAAACCTCAAACCTCAATATTCAATCCTCAATACTCAATCTTCAATCCTCCGTCCTCAATCCTCAACCCTCAATCCTCAATCCTCAATCGTCAGGCTTCAATCCTCAATTCTCAATCTTCAATCCTCAATCCTCAATCCTCATTCCTCAATCCTCATTCTTCAATCCTCAATACCCAATCATCAATCTTCAATCCTCAATCCTCAATCCTCAATTCTCAATCCTCAATCCTCAGACCTAAGTCCTCAAATCTCAATCCTCAGCCATCAGCCCTCATCCTCAATCCTCAATCCTCAATCTTCAACCCTCAATCCTCAACTCTCAACCCTCAAACCTCAATCGTCAAACCTCAGCCCTCATCCTCAATCCCCAATCCTCAATCCTCAATCCTCAATCCTCAATTCTCATGCCTCAATCCTCAATCCTCAATCCTCAGTCATCAAACCTCAATCCTGAATCCTCAATCCTGAATCCTCAATCTTCACACCTCAGACATGAACAATCAGATGTCAATCCTCAATCCTCAATAGAATATCATCAATTCACAGTTTTCAATACTCAATACTCAATCTTCAATCCTCAATCCTCAATCCTCAATCCTCAATCCTCAATCGTCATTCTGCAGTCCTCAGTACTCAATCTTCAATCCTCAATCCTCAATCCTCAATCCTCAAACCTCATTCTACAATCCTCAATACCCAATCCTCAAACTTCAATCCTCAATCATCAATCCTCAATACTCAATCCTCAATCCTCAGTCCTCAGTCCTCAAACCTCAATCCTCAACCCTCAGCCCTCATCCTCAATCCTCAATCCTAAATTCTCAATCCTCAAACCTCAAACCTCAATCCTCAACCGTCAGTCCTCGTCCTCAATCCTCAACCCTCAATCCTCAATCCTCAGTCCTCAATCTTCAATCCTCAATACTCAATATTCAATCCACAATCCTCAATCCTCAGTCCTCAATCCTCAATCTTCAATCCTCAATCCTCAGTCCTCAATCCTCAATCCTCATTCTTCGATACTCAATACCCAATCCTCAGTCTTCAATCCTCAATCCTCAATCCTCAAATCTCAATCCCCAATCATCAGTCCTCAGTCCTCAAACCTCAATCCTCAACCCACAGCCCTCATCCTCAATTCTCAATCCTCAATCGTCAATCCTCAATCTTCAATCCTCAATACTCAATCTTCAATAATCAATCCTCAATTCTCAATCCTCAATACTCAATCCTCAATCGTCAACCCTCAATACCCAATCCTCAATCTTCAATCCTCAATCCTCAATTCTCAACCCTCAATCCTCAATCCTCAATCATCAATCCCCAATAATCAATCTTCAATCCTCAATCCTCAATCCTCAATCCTCAATCCTCAATCTTCAATCCTCTATACTAAATCCTCAACCCTCAATCCTCAATCCTCAATCCTCAATCCTCAATCCTCAATCCTCATTCTACAATCCTCAATACCCAATCCTCAATCTTCAATCCTCAATCCTCAATCCTCAATTCTCAATCCTCAATCCTCAGTCCTCAGTCCTCAAACCGCAATCCTCAACCCTCAGCCCACATTCTCAGTCCTCTATCCTCAATTCTCAGTCCTCAGCCCTCAAACCTCAATCCTCAACCCACAGACCTCATCCTCAATCCTCAATTATCAATCCTCAATCCTCAATCTTCAATCCTCAATACTCAATCTTCAATCCTCAATCCTCAGTCCTCAATACTCAACTATCAGTCCTCAATTCTCAGTACTCAATAGAATATCCTGAATTCTCAGGATTCAATACTCAAACCTCAACACTCAACCCTCAACCCTCAATCCTCAATCCTCAATCCTCAATCGTCAATCCTCAATACTCAATCTTCAATCCTCCATTCTCAATCCTCAATCCTCAATCCTCAATCCTCAATCCTCAACCCTCAATCCACAATCGTCAGGCTTCAATCCTCAATACCCAATCCTCAGTCTGCAATCTTCAATCCTCAGTCCTCAATTCTCAATCCTCAATCCTCAATCCTCAAATCTCAATCCTCAATCCTCTGTCCTCAGTCCTCAAACCTCAACCCTCAACCCTCAGCCCTCATCCTCAATCCTCAATACTCAATACTCAATCCTCAATCTTCAATCCTCAATACTCAATCTTCAATAATCAATCCTCAATTCTCAATCCTCAATTCTCAATCCTCAATCGTCGATCCTCAGTCCCCAATCCTCAATCTTCAATCCTCAATCCTCAATCCTCAATCCTCAATCCTCAATCCTCAATCTTCAATCCTCAATCTTCAATCATCAATACTCAATCTTCAATCCTCAATCCTCAATCCTCAATCCTCAATCCTCAATCCTCAATCCTCAATCCTCAATCTTCAATCATCAACACTCAGTCTTCAATACTCAAACCTCAATCCTCAATCCTCAATCCTCAATCCTCATTCTTCAATCCTCAATACACAATCCTCAATCTTCAATCCTCAATCCTCAATCCTCAATTCTCAATCCTCAATACTCAATCTTCAATCCTCCGTCCTCAATCCTCAATCCTCAATTCTCAATCTTCAATCCTCAATCCTCAGACCTCAAACATCAATACTCAACCCTCAGTCCTCGTCCTCATTCCACAACAATCAATCCTCAATCCTCATTCTTCAATCATCAATATTCAATCTTCAGTCCTCAATCCTCAATCCTCAATCCTCAATCCTCAATCCTCAATGTTGAATCCGCAATACCCTATCCTCAATCTTCAATCCTCAATCCTCAATCCTCAACCCTCAATCCTCAATAATCAATCCTCAATCCTCAGTCCTCAAACCTCAAACCTCAATATTCAATCCTCAATACTCAATCTTCAATCCTCCGTCCTCAATCCTCAACCCTCAATCCTCAATCCTCAATCGTCAGGCTTCAATCCTCAATTCTCAATCTTCAATCCTCAATCCTCAATCCTCATTCCTCAATCCTCATTCTTCAATCCTCAATACCCAATCCTCAATCTTCAATCCTCAATCCTCAATCCTCAATTCTCAATCCTCAATCCTCAGACCTAAGTCCTCAAATCTCAATCCTCAGCCATCAGCCCTCATCCTCAATCCTCAATCCTCAATCTTCAACCCTCAATCCTCAACTCTCAACCCTCAAACCTCAATCGTCAAACCTCAGCCCTCATCCTCAATCCCCAATCCTCAATCCTCAATCCTCAATCCTCAATTCTCATGCCTCAATCCTCAATCCTCAATCCTCAGTCATCAAACCTCAATCCTGAATCCTCAATCCTGAATCCTCAATCTTCACACCTCAGACATGAACAATCAGATGTCAATCCTCAATCCTCAATAGAATATCATCAATTCACAGTTTTCAATACTCAATACTCAATCTTCAATCCTCAATCCTCAATCCTCAATCCTCAATCCTCAATCGTCATTCTGCAGTCCTCAGTACTCAATCTTCAATCCTCAATCCTCAATCCTCAATCCTCAAACCTCATTCTACAATCCTCAATACCCAATCCTCAAACTTCAATCCTCAATCATCAATCCTCAATACTCAATCCTCAATCCTCAGTCCTCAGTCCTCAAACCTCAATCCTCAACCCTCAGCCCTCATCCTCAATCCTCAATCCTAAATTCTCAATCCTCAAACCTCAAACCTCAATCCTCAACCGTCAGTCCTCGTCCTCAATCCTCAACCCTCAATCCTCAATCCTCAGTCCTCAATCTTCAATCCTCAATACTCAATATTCAATCCACAATCCTCAATCCTCAGTCCTCAATCCTCAATCTTCAATCCTCAATCCTCAGTCCTCAATCCTCAATCCTCATTCTTCGATACTCAATACCCAATCCTCAGTCTTCAATCCTCAATCCTCAATCCTCAAATCTCAATCCCGCATCATCAGTCCTCAGTCCTCAAACCTCAATCCTCAACCCACAGCCCTCATCCTCAATTCTCAATCCTCAATCGTCAATCCTCAATCTTCAATCCTCAATACTCAATCTTCAATAATCAATCCTCAATTCTCAATCCTCAATACTCAATCCTCAATCGTCAACCCTCAATACCCAATCCTCAATCTTCAATCCTCAATCCTCAATCCTCAATCCTCAATCCTCAATCCTCAATCTTCAATCCCCAATAATCAATCTTCAATCCTCAATCCTCAATCCTCAATCCTCAATCCTCAATCTTCAATCCTCTATACTAAATCCTCAACCCTCAATCCTCAATCCTCAATCCTCAATCCTCAATCCTCAATCCTCATTCTACAATCCTCAATACCCAATCCTCAATCTTCAATCCTCAATCCTCAATCCTCAATTCTCAATCCTCAATCCTCAGTCCTCAGTCCTCAAACCGCAATCCTCAACCCTCAGCCCACATTCTCAGTCCTCTATCCTCAATTCTCAGTCCTCAGCCCTCAAACCTCAATCCTCAACCCACAGACCTCATCCTCAATCCTCAATTATCAATCCTCAATCCTCAATCTTCAATCCTCAATACTCAATCTTCAATCCTCAATCCTCAGTCCTCAATACTCAACTATCAGTCCTCAATTCTCAGTACTCAATAGAATATCCTGAATTCTCGGGATTCAATACTCAAACCTCAACACTCAACCCTCAACCCTCAATCCTCAATCCTCAATCCTCAATCGTCAATCCTCAATACTCAATCTTCAATCCTCCATTCTCAATCCTCAATCCTCAATCCTCAATCCTCAATCCTCAACCCTCAATCCACAATCGTCAGGCTTCAATCCTCAATACCCAATCCTCAGTCTGCAATCTTCAATCCTCAGTCCTCAATTCTCAATCCTCAATCCTCCATACTCGACCATCAGCCCTCATTTCTCAATACTCAATAGAATATCCTGAATTCTCAGGATTCAATACTCAAACCTCAACACTCAACCCTCAACCCTCAATCCTCAATCCTCAATCCTCAATCGTCAATCCTCAATACTCAATCTTCAATCCTCCATTCTCAATCCTCAATCCTCAATCCTCAATCCTCAATCCTCAACCCTCAATCCACAATCGTCAGGCTTCAATCCTCAATACCCAATCCTCAGTCTGCAATCTTCAATCCTCAGTCCCCAATTCTCAATCCTCAATCCTCAATCCTCAAATCTCAATCCTCAATCCTCTGTCCTCAGTCCTCAAACCTCAACCCTCAACCCTCAGCCCTCATCCTCAATCCTCAATACTCAATACTCAATCCTCAATCTTCAATCCTCAATACTCAATCTTCAATAATCAATCCTCAATTCTCAATCCTCAATACTCAATCCTCAATCGTCGATCCTCAGTCCCCAATCCTCAATCTTCAATCCTCAATCCTCAATCCTCAATCCTCAATCCTCAATCTTCAATCCTCAATCTTCAATCATCAATACTCAATCTTCAATCCTCAATCCTCAATCCTCAATCCTCAATCCTCAATCCTCAATCCTCAATCCTCAATCTTCAATCATCAACACTCAGTCTTCAATACTCAAACCTCAATCCTCAATCCTCAATCCTCAATCCTCATTCTTCAATCCTCAATACACAATCCTCAATCTTCAATCCTCAATCCTCAATCCTCAATTCTCAATCCTCAATACTCAATCTTCAATCCTCCGTCCTCAATCCTCAATCCTCAATTCTCAATCTTCAATCCTCAATCCTCAGACCTCAAACATCAATACTCAACCCTCAGTCCTCGTCCTCATTCCACAACAATCAATCCTCAATCCTCATTCTTCAATCATCAATATTCAATCTTCAGTCCTCAATCCTCAATCCTCAATCCTCAATCCTCAATCCTCAATCCTCAACCCTCAATCTTCAATCCTCAATACTCAATCTGCAACCCTCAATCCTCAGTCCTCAATCCTCAATCCTCATTCTTCAATCCTCAATACCCAATCCTCAATCTTCAATCCTCAATCCACAATCCTCAATCCTCAATCCTCATTCTTCAATCCTCAACACCCAATCCTCAATCTTCAATCCTCAATCCTCAATTCTCAGACCTCAATACTCAATCTTCAATCCTCAATACTCAATCTTCAATCCTCAATCCTCAATCCTCAATCATCAATCCTCATTCTTCAATCCTCAACACCCAATCCTCAATCTTCAATCCTCAATCCTCAATTCTCAGACGTCAATCCTCAATCTTCAATCCTCAATATTCAATCTTGAATCCTCAATCCTCAATCCTCAATCCTCAGTCCTCATTCTTCAATCCTCAACACCCAATCCTCAATCTACCAATCCTCAATCCTCGATCCTCAATTCTCAATCCTCAATCCTCAATCCTCAGACCTCAAACATCAATACTCAACCCTCAGTCCTCGTCCTCAATCCACAACACTCAATCCTCGATCATCAATCTTCAATCATCAATATTCAATCTTCAATCCTCAATCCTCAATCCTCAATACTCAATCCTCAATACTCGACCATCAGCCCTCAATTCTCAATACTCAATAGAATATCCTGAATTCTCAGGATTCAATACTCAAACCTCAACACTCAACCCTCAGCCCTCAATCCTCAATCCTCAATCCTCAATCGTCAATCCTCAATACTCAATCTTCAATCCTCCATTCTCAATCCTCAATCCTCAATCCTCAATCCTCAATCCTCAACCCTCAATCCACAATCGTCAGGCTTCAATCCTCAATACCCAATCCTCAGTCTGCAATCTTCAATCCTCAGTCCTCAATTCTCAATCCTCAATCCTCAATCCTCAAATCTCAATCCTCAATCCTCTGTCCTCAGTCCTCAAACCTCAACCCTCAACCCTCAGCCCTCATCCTCAATCCTCAATACTCAATACTCAATCCTCAATCTTCAATCCTCAATACTCAATCTTCAATAATCAATCCTCAATTCTCAATCCTCAATACTCAATCCTCAATCGTCGATCCTCAGTCCCCAATCCTCAATCTTCAATCCTCAATCCTCAATCCTCAATCCTCAATCCTCAATCCTCAATCTTCAATCCTCAATCTTCAATCATCAATACTCAATCTTCAATCCTCAATCCTCAATCCTCAATCCTCAATCCTCAATCCTCAATCCTCAATCCTCAATCTTCAATCATCAACACTCAGTCTTCAATACTCAAACCTCAATCCTCAATCCTCAATCCTCAATCCTCATTCTGCAATCCTCAATACACAATCCTCAATCTTCAATCCTCAATCCTCAATCCTCAATTCTCAATCCTCAATACTCAATCTTCAATCCTCCGTCCTCAATCCTCAATCCTCAATTCTCAATCTTCAATCCTCAATCCTCAGACCTCAAACATCAATACTCAACCCTCAGTCCTCGTCCTCATTCCACAACAATCAATCCTCAATCCTCATTCTTCAATCATCAATATTCAATCTTCAGTCCTCAATCCTCAATCCTCAATCCTCAATCCTCAATCCTCAATGTTGAATCCGCAATACCCTATCCTCAATCTTCAATCCTCAATCCTCAATCCTCAACCCTCAATCCTCAATAATCAATCCTCAATCCTCAGTCCTCAAACCTCAAACCTCAATATTCAATCCTCAATACTCAATCTTCAATCCTCCGTCCTCAATCCTCAACACTCAATCCTCAATCCTCAATCGTCAGGCTTCAATCCTCAATACTCAATCTTCAATCCTCAATCCTCAATCCTCATTCCTCAATCCTCATTCTTCAATCCTCAATACCCAATCCTCAATCTTCAATCCTCAATCCTCAATCCTCAATTCTCAATCCTCAATCCTCAGACCTAAGTCCTCAAATCTCAATCCTCAGCCATCAGCCCTCATCCTCAATCCTCAATCCTCAATCTTCAACCCTCAATCCTCAACTCTCAACCCTCAAACCTCAATCGTCAAACCTCAGCCCTCATCCTCAATCCCCAATCCTCAATCCTCAATCCTCAATCCTCAATTCTCATGCCTCAATCCTCAATCCTCAATCCTCAGTCATCAAACCTCAATCCTGAATCCTCAATCCTGAATCCTCAATCTTCACACCTCAGACATGAACAATCAGATGTCAATCCTCAATCCTCAATAGAATATCATCAATTCACAGTTTTCAATACTCAATACTCAATCTTCAATCCTCAATCCTCAATCCTCAATCCTCAATCCTCAATCGTCATTCTGCAGTCCTCAGTACTCAATCTTCAATCCTCAATCCTCAATCCTCAATCCTCAAACCTCATTCTACAATCCTCAATACCCAATCCTCAAACTTCAATCCTCAATCATCAATCCTCAATACTCAATCCTCAATCCTCAGTCCTCAGTCCTCAAACCTCAATCCTCAACCCTCAGCCCTCATCCTCAATCCTCAATCCTAAATTCTCAATCCTCAAACCTCAAACCTCAATCCTCAACCGTCAGTCCTCGTCCTCAATCCTCAGCCCTCAATCCTCAATCCTCAGTCCTCAATCTTCAATCCTCAATACTCAATATTCAATCCACAATCCTCAATCCTCAGTCCTCAATCCCCAATCTTCAATCCTCAATCCTCAGTCCTCAATCCTCAATCCTCATTCTTCGATACTCAATACCCAATCCTCAGTCTTCAATCCTCAATCCTCAATCCTCAAATCTCAATCCCCAATCATCAGTCCTCAGTCCTCAAACCTCAATCCTCAACCCTCAGCCCTCATCCTCAATTCTCAATCCTCAATCGTCAATCCTCAATCTTCAATCCTCAATACTCAATCTTCAATAATCAATCCTCAATTCTCAATCCTCAATACTCAATCCTCAATCGTCAACCCTCAATACCCAATCCTCAATCTTCAATCCTCAATCCTCAATCCTCAATCCTCAATCCTCAATCCTCAATCTTCAATCCCCAATAATCAATCTTCAATCCTCAATCCTCAATCCTCAATCCTCAATCCTCAATCTTCAATCCTCTATACTAAATCCTCAACCCTCAATCCTCAATCCTCAATCCTCAATCCTCAATCCTCAATCCTCATTCTACAATCCTCAATACCCAATCCTCAATCTTCAATCCTCAATCCTCAATCCTCAATTCTCAATCCTCAATCCTCAGTCCTCAGTCCTCAAACCGCAATCCTCAACCCTCAGCCCACATTCTCAGTCCTCTATCCTCAATTCTCAGTCCTCAGCCCTCAAACCTCAATCCTCAACCCACAGACCTCATCCTCAATCCTCAATTATCAATCCTCAATCCTCAATCTTCAATCCTCAATACTCAATCTTCAATCCTCAATCCTCAGTCCTCAATACTCAACTATCAGTCCTCAATTCTCAGTACTCAATAGAATATCCTGAATTCTCAGGATTCAATACTCAAACCTCAACACTCAACCCTCAACCCTCAATCCTCAATCCTCAATCCTCAATCGTCAATCCTCAATACTCAATCTTCAATCCTCCATTCTCAATCCTCAATCCTCAATCCTCAATCCTCAATCCTCAACCCTCAATCCACAATCGTCAGGCTTCAATCCTCAATACCCAATCCTCAGTCTGCAATCTTCAATCCTCAGTCCTCAATTCTCAATCCTCAATCCTCCATACTCGACCATCAGCCCTCATTTCTCAATACTCAATAGAATATCCTGAATTCTCAGGATTCAATACTCAAACCTCAACACTCAACCCTCAACCCACAATCCTCAATCCTCAATCCTCAATCGTCAATCCTCAATACTCAATCTTCAATCCTCCATTCTCAATCCTCAATCCTCAATCCTCAATCCTCAATCCTCAACCCTCAATCCACAATCGTCAGGCTTCAATCCTCAATACCCAATCCTCAGTCTGCAATCTTCAATCCTCAGTCCTCAATTCTCAATCCTCAATCCTCAATCCTCAAATCTCAATCCTCAATCCTCTGTCCTCAGTCCTCAAACCTCAACCCTCAACCCTCAGCCCTCATCCTCAATCCTCAATACTCAATACTCAATCCTCAATCTTCAATCCTCAATACTCAATCTTCAATAATCAATCCTCAATTCTCAATCCTCAATACTCAATCCTCAATCGTCGATCCTCAGTCCCCAATCCTCAATCTTCAATCCTCAATCCTCAATCCTCAATCCTCAATCCTCAATCTTCAATCCTCAATCTTCAATCATCAATACTCAATCTTCAATCCTCAATCCTCAATCCTCAATCCTCAATCCTCAATCCTCAATCCTCAATCCTCAATCTTCAATCATCAACACTCAGTCTTCAATACTCAAACCTCAATCCTCAATCCTCAATTCTCAATCCTCATTCTTCAATCCTCAATACACAATCCTCAATCTTCAATCCTCAATCCTCAATCCTCAATTCTCAATCCTCAATACTCAATCTTCAATCCTCCGTCCTCAATCCTCAATCCTCAATTCTCAATCTTCAATCCTCAATCCTCAGACCTCAAACATCAATACTCAACCCTCAGTCCTCGTCCTCATTCCACAACAATCAATCCTCAATCCTCATTCTTCAATCATCAATATTCAATCTTCAGTCCTCAATCCTCAATCCTCAATCCTCAATCCTCAATCCTCAATCCTCAATCCTCAACCCTCAATCTTCAATCCTCAATACTCAATCTGCAACCCTCAATCCTCAGTCCTCAATCCTCAATCCTCATTCTTCAATCCTCAATACCCAATCCTCAATCTTCAATCCTCAATCCACAATCCTCAATCCTCAATCCTCATTCTTCAATCCTCAACACCCAATCCTCAACCTTCAATCCTCAATCCTCAATTCTCAGACCTCAATCCTCAATCTTCAATCCTCAATACTCAATCTTCAATCCTCAATCCTCAATCCTCAATCATCAATCCTCATTCTTCAATCCTCAACACCCAATCCTCAATCTTCAATCCTCAATCCTCAATTCTCAGACGTCAATCCTCAATCTTCAATCCTCAATATTCAATCTTGAATCCTCAATCCTCAATCCTCAATCCTCAATCCTCATTCTTCAATCCTCAACACCCAATCCTCAATCTACCAATCCTCAATCCTCGATCCTCAATTCTCAATCCTCAATCCTCAATCCTCAGACCTCAAACATCAATACTCAACCCTCAGTCCTCGTCCTCAATCCACAACACTCAATCCTCGATCATCAATCTTCAACCATCAATATTCAATCTTCAATCCTCAATCCTCAATCCTCAATACTCAATCCTCAATACTCGACCATCAGCCCTCAATTCTCAATACTCAATAGAATATCCTGAATTCTCAGGATTCAATACTCAAACCTCAACACTCAACCCTCAACCCTCAATCCTCAATCCTCAATCCTCAATCGTCAATCCTCAATACTCAATCTTCAATCCTCCATTCTCAATCCTCAATCCTCAATCCTCAATCCTCAATCCTCAACCCTCAATCCACAATCGTCAGGCTTCAATCCTCAATACCCAATCCTCAGTCTGCAATCTTCAATCCTCAGTCCTCAATTCTCAATCCTCAATCCTCAATCCTCAAATCTCAATCCTCAATCCTCTGTCCTCAGTCCTCAAACCTCAACCCTCAACCCTCAGCCCTCATCCTCAATCCTCAATACTCAATACTCAATCCTCAATCTTCAATCCTCAATACTCAATCTTCAATAATCAATCCTCAATTCTCAATCCTCAATACTCAATCCTCAATCGTCGATCCTCAGTCCCCAATCCTCAATCTTCAATCCTCAATCCTCAATCCTCAATCCTCAATCCTCAATCTTCAATCCTCAATCTTCAATCATCAATACTCAATCTTCAATCCTCAATCCTCAATCCTCAATCCTCAATCCTCAATCCTCAATCCTCAATCCTCAATCCTCAATCTTCAATCATCAACACTCTGTCTTCAATACTCAAACCTCAATCCTCAATCCTCAATCCTCAATCCTCATTCTTCAATCCTCAATACACAATCCTCAATCTTCAATCCTCAATCCTCAATCCTCAATTCTCAATCCTCAATACTCAATCTTCAATCCTCCGTCCTCAATCCTCAATCCTCAATTCTCAATCTTCAATCCTCAATCCTCAGACCTCAAACATCAATACTCAACCCTCAGTCCTCGTCCTCATTCCACAACAATCAATCCTCAATCCTCATTCTTCAATCATCAATATTCAATCTTCAATCCTCAATCCTCAATCCTCAATCCTCAAACCTCATTCTACAATCCTCAATACCCAATCCTCAAACTTCAATCCTCAATCATCAATCCTCAATACTCAATCCTCAATCCTCAGTCCTCAGTCCTCAAACCTCAATCCTCAACCCTCAGCCCTCATCCTCAATCCTCAATCCTAAATTCTCAATCCTCAAACCTCAAACCTCAATCCTCAACCGTCAGTCCTCGTCCTCAATCCTCAACCCTCAATCCTCAATCCTCAGTCCTCAATCTTCAATCCTCAATACTCAATATTCAATCCACAATCCTCAATCCTCAGTCCTCAATCCTCAATCTTCAATCCTCAATCCTCAGTCCTCAATCCTCAATCCTCATTCTTCGATACTCAATACCCAATCCTCAGTCTTCAATCCTCAATCCTCAATCCTCAAATCTCAATCCCCAATCATCAGTCCTCAGTCCTCAAACCTCAATCCTCAACCCTCAGCCCTCATCCTCAATTCTCAATCCTCAATCGTCAATCCTCAATCTTCAATCCTCAATACTCAATCTTCAATAATCAATCCTCAATTCTCAATCCTCAATACTCAATCCTCAATCGTCAACCCTCAATACCCAATCCTCAATCTTCAATCCTCAATCCTCAATCCTCAATCCTCAATCCTCAATCCTCAATCTTCAATCCCCAATAATCAATCTTCAATCCTCAATCCTCAATCCTCAATCCTCAATCCTCAATCTTCAATCCTCTATACTAAATCCTCAACCCTCAATCCTCAATCCTCAATCCTCAATCCTCAATCCTCAATCCTCATTCTACAATCCTCAATACCCAATCCTCAATCTTCAATCCTCAATCCTCAATCCTCAATTCTCAATCCTCAATCCTCAGTCCTCAGTCCTCAAACCGCAATCCTCAACCCTCAGCCCACATTCTCAGTCCTCAATCCTCAATTCTCAGTCCTCAGCCCTCAAACCTCAATCCTCAACCCACAGACCTCATCCTCAATCCTCAATTATCAATCCTCAATCCTCAATCTTCAATCCTCAATACTCAATCTTCAATCCTCAATCCTCAGTCCTCAATACTCAACTATCAGTCCTCAATTCTCAGTACTCAATCCTCAATACTCAATCTTCAATCCTCAATACTCAATCTTCAATCCTCAATCCTCAATCCTCAATCCTCAATGCTCAATCCTCAATCCTCAATCCTCAACCCTCAATCTTCAATCCTCAATACTCAATCTGCAACCCTCAATCCTCAGTCCTCAATCCTCAATCCTCATTCTTCAATCCTCAATACCCAATCCTCAATCTTCAATCCTCAATCCACAATCCTCAATCCTCTATCCTCATTCTTCAATCCTCAATCCTCAATCTTCAATCATCAACACTCAGTCTTCAATACTCAATCCTCAATCCTCAATCCGCAATCCTCAATCCTCATTCTTCAATCCTCAATACACAATCCTCAATCTTCAATCCTCAATCCTCAATCCTCAATTCTCAATCCTCAATACTCAATCTTCAATCCTCCGTCCTCAATCCTCAATCCTCAATTGTCAATCTTGAATCCTCAATCCTCAGACCTCAAACATCAACACTCAACCCTCAGTCCTCGTCCTCAATCCACAACAATCAATCCTCAATCCTCAATCTTCAATCATCAATATTCAATCTTCAGTCCTCAATCCTCAATCCTCAATCCTCAATCCTCAATCCTCAATGTTGAATCCGCAATACCCAATCCTCAATCTTCAATCATCAATCCTCAATCCTCAACCCTCAATCCTCAATAATCAATCCTCAATCCTCAGTCCTCAAACCTCAAACCTCAATCTTCAATCCTCAATACTCAATCTTCAATCCTCCGTCCTCAATCCTCAACCCTCAATCCTCAATCCTCAATCGTCAGGCTTCAATCCTCAATACTCAATCTTCAATCCTCAATCCTCAATCCTCATTCCTCAATCCTCATTCTTCAATCCTCAATAGCCAATCCTCAATCTTCAATCCTCAATCCTCAATCCTCAATTCTCAATCCTCAATCCTCAGACCTAAGTCCTCAAATATCAATCCTCAACCCTCAGCCCTCATCCTCAATCCTCAATCCTCAATCTTCAACCCTCAATCCTCAATCCTCAAGCCTCAACCCTCAATCCTCAATCCTCAGTCCTCAAACCTCAATTCTGAATCCTCAATCTTCAGACCTCAGATCTCAACAATCAGATGTCAATCCTGAATCCTTAATTGAATATCATCAATTCACAGTTTTCAATACCCAATACTCAATCTGCAATCTTCAAATCTCTATTCACATACATCGATTCTCATCACTCAACCCTCAACACTCAGTCCGCAATCCTCAATCTTCAACCCTCAATCCTCAATACTCAATCCTCAATCCTCAATCGTCAATACTCAATAATCAATCTTCAATCCTCAATCCTCAATCCTCAATCCTCAATCCTCAATCCTCAATCTTCCATCGTCAATACTCAATCTTCAATCCTCAATCCTCAATCCGCAATCCTCAATGCTCAATCCTCAATCCTCAATCCTCAAACCTCAATCTTCAGTCCTCAATACTCAATCTGCAATCCTCAATACACAATCTTCAATCCTCAATCTTCAATCCTCAATCCTCAATCCTCATTCTTCAATCCTCAACACCCAATCCTCATTCTTCAATCCTCAATCCTCGATCCTCAATTCTCAATCCTCAATCCTCAATCCTCAGACCTCAAACATCAATACTCAACCCTCAGTCCTCGTCCTCAATCCACAACACTCAATCCTCGATCATCAATCTTCAATCATCAATATTCAATCTTCAATCCCCAATCCTCAATCCTCAACACTCAATCCTCAATACTCGACCATCAGCCCTCAATTCTCAATACTCAATAGAATATCCTGAATTCTCAGGATTCAATACTCAAACCTCAACACTCAACCCTCAACCCTCAATCCTCAATCCTCAATCCTCAATCGTCAATCCTCAAGACTCAATCTTAGATCCTCCATTCTCAATCCTCAATCCTCAATCCTCAATCCTCAATCCTCAACCCTCAATCCACAATCGTCAGGCTTCAATCCTCAATACCCAATCCTCAGTCTTCAATCTTCAATCCTCAGTCCTCAATTCTCAATCCTCAATCCTCAATCCTCAATTCTCAATCCTCAATCCTCTGTCCTCAGTCCTCAAACCTCAACCCTCAACCCTCAGCCCTCATCCTCAATCCTCAATACTCAATACTCAATCCTCAATCTTCAATCCTCAATACTCAATCTTCAATAATCAATCCTCAATTCTCAATCCTCAATACTCAATCCTCAATCGTCAACCCTCAATACCCAATCCTCAATGTTCAATCCTCAATCCTCAATCCTCAATCCTCAATCCTCAATCTTCAATCCCCAATAATCAATCTTCAATCCTCAATCCTCAATCCTCAATCCAGAATCCTCAATTCTCAATACCCAAACTCCAATCCTCTATACTCAGTCTTCAATCCTCAATCCTCAATCATGAATCCTCATTCTTCAACCCTCAATACCCAATCCTCAATCTTCAATCCTCAATCCTCAATCCTCAATTCTCAATCCTCAATCCTCAATCCTCAGTCCTCAAACCTCAATCGCCAATCCTCAGCCCTCATCCTCAATTCTCATTCCTCAATCTTCAATCCTCAATCCTCAATCCTCATGCCTCAATCCACAATACTCAATCCTCAGTCATCAAACCTCAATCCTGAATCGTCAATCCTGAATTCTCAATCTTCAGACCTCAGACCTGAACAATCAGATGTCAATCCTCAGTCCTCAATAGAATATTATCAATTCACAGTTTTCAATACACAATACTCAATCTGCAATCTTCTAATTTCTATCCAGAAACATCAATTCTCATCACTCAACCCTCAACACTCAGTCCCCAATCCTCAATCTTCAATCCTCAATCCGCAATCCTCAACCCTCAATCTTCAATCCTCAATGCTCAATCTTCAATCCTCCGTCCTCAATCCTCAACCCTCAATCCTCAATCCTCAATCGTCAGGCTTCAATCCTCAATACTCAATCTTCAATCCTCAATCCTCAATCCTCATTCCTCAATCCTCATTCTTCAATCCTCAATACCCAATCCTCAATCGTCAATACTCAATACTCAATCTTCAATCCTCAATCCTCAATCCTCAATCCTCAATCCTCAATCCTCAATCTTCCATCGTCAATACTCAATCTTCAATCCTCAATCCTCAATCCGAAACCCTCAATGCTCAATCCTCAATCCTCAATCCTCAAACCTCAATCTTCAGTCCTCAATACTCAATCTGCAATCCTCAATCCTCAATCCTCAATCCTCAATTCTCAATCCTCAATCCTCAGACCTAAGACCTCAAATCTCAATCCTCAACCCTCAGCCCTCATCCTCAATCCTCAATCCTCAATCTTCAACCCTCAATCCTCAATCCTCAAGCCTCAATCTTCAACCCTCAATCCTCAATCCTCAAGCCTCAACCCACAATCCTCAATCCCCAGTCCTCAAACCTCAATTCTGAATCCTCAATCTTCAGACCTCAGATCTCAACAATCAGATGTCAATCCTGAATCCTTAATAGAATATCATCAATTCACAGTTTTCAATACCCAATATTCAATCTGCAATCTTCAAATCTCTATTCACATACATCAATTCTCATCACTCAACCCTCAACACTCAGTCCGCAATCCTCAATCTTCAACCCTCAATCCTCAATACTCAATCCTCAATCCTCAATCGTCAATACTCAATACTCAATCTTCAATCCTCAATCCTCAATCCTCAATCCTCAATCCTCAATCCTCAATCCTCAATCTTCCATCGTCAATACTCAATCTTCAATCCTCAATCCTCAATCCGCAATCCTCAATGCTCAATACTCAATCCTCAATCCTCAAACCTCAATCTTCAGTCCTCAATACTCAATCTGCAATCCTCAATACACAATCTTCAATCCTCAATCCTCAATCCTCAATCCTCAATCCTCAATCCTCATGCCTCAATCCTCAATCCTCAATCCTCAGTCATCAAACCTCAATCCTGAATCCTCAATCCTGAATCCTCAATCTTCAGACCTCAGGCCTGAACAATCAGATGTCAATCCTCAATCCTCAATAGAATATCATCAATTCACAGTTTTCAATACTCAATACTCAATCTTCAATCCTCAATCCTCAATCCTCAATCCTCAATCCTCAATCGTCATTCTTCAATCCTCAATACTCAATCTTCAATCCTCAATCCTCAATCCTCAATCCTCAAACCTCATTCTACAATCCTCAATACCCAACCCTCAAACTTCAATCCTCAATCCTCAATCCTCAATACTCAATCCTCAATCCTCAAACCTCAGTCCTCAAACCTCAATCCTCAACCCTCAGCCCTCATCCTCAATCCTCGATCCTAAATTCTCAATCCTCAAACCTCAAACCTCAATCCTCAACCGTCAGTCCTTGTCCTCAATCCTCAACCCTCAATCCTCAATCCTCAGTCCTCAATCTTCAATCCTCAATCCTCAATCCTCAATCCTCAAACCTCATTCTACAATCCTCAATACCCAACCCTCAAACTTCAATCCTCAATCCTCAATCCTCAATCTTCAATCCTCTATACTAAATCCTCAACCCTCAATCCTCAATCCTCAATCCTCAATCCTCAATCCTCAATCCTCATTCTACAATCCTCAATACCCAATCCTCAATCTTCAATCCTCAATCCTCAATCCTCAATTCTCAATCCTCAATCCTCAGTCCTCAGTCCTCAAACCGCAATCCTCAACCCTCAGCCCACATTCTCAGTCCTCAATCCTCAATTCTCAGTCCTCAGCCCTCAAACCTCAATCCTCAACCCACAGACCTCATCCTCAATCCTCAATTATCAATCCTCAATCCTCAATCTTCAATCCTCAATACTCAATCTTCAATCCTCAATCCTCAGTCCTCAATACTCAACTATCAGTCCTCAATTCTCAGTACTCAATCCTCAATCCTCAATCTTCAATCCTCAATACTCAATCTTCAATCCTCAATCCTCAATCCTCAATCCTCAATGCTCAATCCTCAATCCTCAATCCTCAACCCTCAATCTTCAATCCTCAATACTCAATCTGCAACCCTCAATCCTCAGTCCTCAATCCTCAATCCTCATTCTTCAATCCTCAATACCCAATCCTCAATCTTCAATCCTCAATCCACAATCCTCAATCCTCTATCCTCATTCTTCAATCCTCAATCCTCAATCTTCAATCATCAACACTCAGTCTTCAATACTCAATCCTCAATCCTCAATCCGCAATCCTCAATCCTCATTCTTCAATCCTCAATACACAATCCTCAATCTTCAATCCTCAATCCTCAATCCTCAATTCTCAATCCTCAATACTCAATCTTCAATCCTCCGTCCTCAATCCTCAATCCTCAATTGCCAATCTTGAATCCTCAATCCTCAGACCTCAAACATCAACACTCAACCCTCAGTCCTCGTCCTCAATCCACAACAATCAATCCTCAATCCTCAATCTTCAATCATCAATATTCAATCTTCAGTCCTCAATCCTCAATCCTCAATCCTCAATCCTCAATCCTCAATGTTGAATCCGCAATACCCAATCCTCAATCTTCAATCATCAATCCTCAATCCTCAACCCTCAATCCTCAATAATCAATCCTCAATCCTCAGTCCTCAAACCTCAAACCTCAATCTTCAATCCTCAATACTCAATCTTCAATCCTCCGTCCTCAATCCTCAACCCTCAATCCTCAATCCTCAATCCTCAATCTTCCATCGTCAATACTCAATCTTCAATCCTCAATCCTCAATCCGCAACCCTCAATGCTCAATCCTCAATCCTCAATCCTCAAACCTCAATCTTCAGTCCTCAATACTCAATCTGCAATCCTCAATCCTCAATCCTCAATCCTCAATTCTCAATCCTCAATCCTCAGACCTAAGACCTCAAATCTCAATCCTCAACCCTCAGCCCTCATCCTCAATCCTCAATCCTCAATCTTCAACCCTCAATCCTCAATCCTCAAGCCTCAACCCACAATCCTCAATCCCCAGTCCTCAAACCTCAATTCTGAATCCTCAATCTTCAGACCTCAGATCTCAACAATCAGATGTCAATCCTGAATCCTTAATAGAATATCATCAATTCACAGTTTTCAATACCCAATATTCAATCTGCAATCTTCAAATCTCTATTCACATACATCAATTCTCATCACTCAACCCTCAACACTCAGTCCGCAATCCTCAATCTTCAACCCTCAATCCTCAATACTCAATCCTCAATCCTCAATCGTCAATACTCAATACTCAATCTTCAATCCTCAATCCTCAATCCTCAATCCTCAATCCTCAATCCTCAATCCTCAATCTTCCATCGTCAATACTCAATCTTCAATCCTCAATCCTCAATCCGCAATCCTCAATGCTCAATCCTCAATCCTCAATCCTCAAACCTCAATCTTCAGTCCTCAATACTCAATCTGCAATCCTCAATACACAATCTTCAATCCTCAATCCTCAATCCTCAATCCTCAATCCTCAATCCTCATGCCTCAATCCTCAATCCTCAATCCTCAGTCATCAAACCTCAATCCTGAATCCTCAATCCTGAATCCTCAATCTTCAGACCTCAGGCCTGAACAATCAGATGTCAATCCTCAATCCTCAATAGAATATCATCAATTCACAGTTTTCAATACTCAATACTCAATCTTCAATCCTCAATCCTCAATCCTCAATCCTCAATCCTCAATCGTCATTCTTCAATCCTCAATACTCAATCTTCAATCCTCAATCCTCAATCCTCAATCCTCAAACCTCATTCTACAATCCTCAATACCCAACCCTCAAACTTCAATCCTCAATCCTCAATCCTCAATCTTCAATCCTCTATACTAAATCCTCAACCCTCAATCCTCAATCCTCAATCCTCAATCCTCAATCCTCAATCCTCATTCTACAATCCTCAATACCCAATCCTCAATCTTCAATCCTCAATCCTCAATCCTCAATTCTCAATCCTCAATCCTCAGTCCTCAGTCCTCAAACCGCAATCCTCAACCCTCAGCCCACATTCTCAGTCCTCAATCCTCAATTCTCAGTCCTCAGCCCTCAAACCTCAATCCTCAACCCACAGACCTCATCCTCAATCCTCAATTATCAATCCTCAATCCTCAATCTTCAATCCTCAATACTCAATCTTCAATCCTCAATCCTCAGTCCTCAATACTCAACTATCAGTCCTCAATTCTCAGTACTCAATCCTCAATCCTCAATCTTCAATCCTCAATACTCAATCTTCAATCCTCAATCCTCAATCCTCAATCCTCAATGCTCAATCTTCAATCCTCAATCCTCAACCCTCAATCTTCAATCCTCAATACTCAATCTGCAACCCTCAATCCTCAGTCCTCAATCCTCAATCCTCATTCTTCAATCCTCAATACCCAATCCTCAATCTTCAATCCTCAATCCACAATCCTCAATCCTCTATCCTCATTCTTCAATCCTCAATCCTCAATCTTCAATCATCAACACTCAGTCTTCAATACTCAATCCTCAATCCTCAATCCGCAATCCTCAATCCTCATTCTTCAATCCTCAATACACAATCCTCAATCTTCAATCCTCAATCCTCAATCCTCAATTCTCAATCCTCAATACTCAATCTTCAATCCTCCGTCCTCAATCCTCAATCCTCAATTGTCAATCTTGAATCCTCAATCCTCAGACCTCAAACATCAACACTCAACCCTCAGTCCTCGTCCTCAATCCACAACAATCAATCCTCAATCCTCAATCTTCAATCATCAATATTCAATCTTCAGTCCTCAATCCTCAATCCTCAATCCTCAATCCTCAATCCTCAATGTTGAATCCGCAATACCCAATCCTCAATCTTCAATCATCAATCCTCAATCCTCAACCCTCAATCCTCAATAATCAATCCTCAATCCTCAGTCCTCAAACCTCAAACCTCAATCTTCAATCCTCAATACTCAATCTTCAATCCTCCGTCCTCAATCCTCAACCCTCAATCCTCAATCCTCAATCGTCAGGCTTCAATCCTCAATACTCAATCTTCAATCCTCAATCCTCAATCCTCATTCCTCAATCCTCATTCTTCAATCCTCAATAGCCAATCCTCAATCTTCAATCCTCAATCCTCAATCCTCAATTCTCAATCTTCAATCCCCAATAATCAATCTTCAATCCTCAATCCTCAATCCTCAATCCTGAATCCTCAATTCTCAATCCTCAAATCTCAATCCCCAATCCTCAGTCCTCAGTCCTCAAACCTCAATCCTCAACCCTCTGCCCTCATCCTCAATTCTCAATCCTCAATCCTCAATACTCAATCCTCAATCCTCAAACCTCAGTCCTCAAACCTCAATCCTCAACCCTCAGCCCTCATCCTCAATCCTCGATCCTAAATTCTCAATCCTCAAACCTCAAACCTCAATCCTCAACCGTCAGTCCTTGTCCTCAATCCTCAACCCTCAATCCTCAATCCTCAGTCCTCAATATTCAATCCTCAATACTCAATATTCAATCCTCAATCCTCAATCCTCAATCCTCAATCCTCAATCTTCAATCCCCAATAATCAATCTTCAATCCTCAATCCTCAATCCTCAATCCTGAATCCTCAATTCTCAATCCTCAAATCTCAATCCCCAATCCTCAGTCCTCAGTCCTCAAACCTCAATCCTCAACCCTCTGCCCTCATCCTCAATTCTCAATCCTCAATCCTCAATCCTCAATCTTCAATCCTCAATACTCAATCTTCAATAATCAATCCTCAATTCTCAATCCTCAATCATCATTCTTCAATCCTCAATACCCAATCCTCAATCCTCAATCCTCAATCCTCAATCCTCAATCCTCAGTTCTCAAACCTCAATCGCCAATCCTCAGCCCCCATCCTCAATTCTCAATCCTCATTCTTCAATCATCAATATTCAATCTTCAGTCCTCAATCCTCAATCCTCAATCCTCAATCCTCAATCCTCAATGTTGAATCCGCAATACCCAATCCTCAATCTTCAATCCTCAATCCTCAAACCTCAACCCTCAATCCTCAATAATCAATCCTCAATCCTCAGTCCTCAAACCTCAAACCTCAATCTTCAATCCTCAATACTCAATCTTCAATCCTCCGTCCACAAACCTCAACCCTCAATCTACACTCCTCAATCGTCAGGCTTCAATCCTCAATACTCAATCTTCAATCCTCAATCCTCAATCCTCATTCCTCAATCCTCATTCTTCAATCCTCAATACCCAATCCTCAATCTTCAATCCTCAATCCTCAATCCTCAATTCTCAATCCTCAATCCTCAGACCTAAGTCCTCAAATCTCAATCCTCAACCCTCAGCCCTCATCCTCAATCCTCAATCCTCAATCTTCAACCCTCAATCCTCAATCCTCAAGCCTCAACCCTCAATCCTCAATCCTCAGTCCTCAAACCTCAATTCTGAATCCTCAATCTTCAGACCTCAGATCTCAACAATCAGATGTCAATCCTGAATCCTTAATAGAATATCATCAATTCACAGTTTTCAATACCCAATACTCAATCTGCAATCTTCAAATCTCTATTCACATACATCAATTCTCATCACTCAACCCTCAACACTCAGTCCGCAATCCTCAATCTTCAACCCTCAATCCTCAATACTCAATCCTCAATCCTCAATCGTCAATACTCAATACTCAATCTTCAATCCTCAATCCTCAATCCTGAATCCTCAATCCTCAATCCTCAATCTTCCATCGTCAATACTCAATCTTCAATCCTCAATCCTCAATCCGCAATCCTCAGTGCTCAATCCTCAATCCTCAATCCTCAAACCTCAATCTTCAGTCCTCAATACTCAATCTGCATTCCTCAATACACAATCTTCAATCCTCAATCCTCAATCCTCAATCCTCAATCCTCATTCTTCAATCCTCAACACCCAATGTTCAATCTTCAATCCTCAATCCTCGATCCTCAATTCTCAATCCTCAATCCTCAATCCTCAGACCTCAAACATCAATACTCAACCCTCAGTCCTCGTCCTCAATCCACAACACTCAATCCTCGATCATCAATTTTCAATCATCAATATTCAATCTTCAATCCTCAATCCTCAATCCTCAATACTCAATCCTCAATACTCGACCATCAGCCCTCAATTCTCAATACTCAATAGAATATCCTGAATTCTCAGGATTCAATACTCAAACCTCAACACTCAACCCTCAACCCTCAATCCTCAATCCTCAATCCTCAATCGTCAATCCTCAATACTCAATCTTCAATCCTCCATTCTCAATCCTCAATCCTCAATCCTCAATCCTCAATCCTCAACCCTCAATCCACAATCGTCAGGCTTCAATCCTCAATACCCAATCCTCAGTCTTCAATCTTCAATCCTCAGTCCTCAATTCTCAATCCTCAATCCTCAATCCTCAATTCTCAATCCTCAATCCTCTGTCCTCAGTCCTCAAACCTCAACCCTCAACCCTCAGCCCTCATCCTCAATCCTCAATACTCAATACTCAATACTCAACCTTCAATCCTCAATACTCAACCTTCAATAATCAATCCTCAATTCTCAATCCTCAATACTCAATCCTCAATCGTCAACCCTCAATACCCAATCCTCAATCTTCAATCCTCAATCCTCAATCCTCAATCCTCAATCCTCAATCTTCAATCCCCAATAATCAATCTTCAATCCTCAGTCCTCAATCCTCAATCCTGAATCCTCAATTCTCAATCCCCAAACTCCAATCCTCTATACTCAGTCTTCAATCCTCAATCCTCAATCCTCAATCCTCATTCTTCAACCCTCAATACCCAATCCTCAATCTTCAATCCTCAATCCTCAATCCTCAATTCTCAATCCTGATTCCTCAATCCTCAGTCCTCAAACCTCAATCGCCAATCCTCAGCCCTCATCCTCAATTCTCAGTCCTCAATCTTCAATCCTCGATCCTCAATCCTCATGCCTCAATCCTCAATACTCAATCCTCAGTCATCAAACCTCAATCCTGAATCGTCAATCCTGAATTCTCAATCTTCAGACCTCAGACCTGAACAATCAGATGTCAATCCTCAATCCTCAATAGAATATTATCAATTCACAGTTTTCAATACTCAATACTCAATCTGCAATCTTCAAATTTCTATCCAGAAACATCAATTCTCATCACTCAACCCTCAACACTCAGTCCCCAATCCTCAATCTTCAATCCTCAATACTCAATCTGCAATCCTCAATCCTCAATCCTCAATCCTCAATCCTCAATCCTCAATCGTCGATCCTCAATCCCCAATCCTCAATCTACAATCCTCAATCCTCAATCCCCAATCCTCAATCCTCAATCCTCAATCTTCAATCCTCAATCCTCAATCGTCATTCGTCAATCCTCATTCTTCAATCCTCAATACCCAATCCTCAATGTTCAATCTTCAACCCTCAATCCTCAACTCTCAATCCTCAAACCTCAATCGTCAAACCTCAGCCCTCATCCTCAATCCTCAATCCTCAATCCTCAATCCTCAATCCTCAATCCTCATGCCTCAATCCTCAATCCTCAATCCTCAGTCATCAAACCTCAATCCTGAATCCTCAATCCTGAATCCTCAATCTTCACACCTCAGACCTGAACAATCAGATGTCAATCCTCAATCCTCAATAGAATATCATCAATTCACAGATTTCAATACTCAATACTCAATCTTCAATCCTCAATCCTCAATCCTCAATCGTCATTCTGCAATCCTCAATACTCAATCTTCAATCCTCAATCCTCAATCCTCAATCCTCAAACCTCATTCTACAATTCTCAATACCCGATCCTCAAACTTCAATCCTCAATCCTCAATCCTCAATACTCAATCCTCAATCCTCAGTCCTCAGTCCTCAAACCTCATTCCTCAACCCTCAGCCCTGATCTTCAATCCTCAATCCTCAATCCTCAATCCTCAATCCTCAATCCTCAATCCTCGATCCTCAATCTTCAATCATCAACACTCAGTCTTCAATACTCAATCCTCAATCCTCAATCCGCAATCCTCAATCCTCATTCTTCAATCCTCAATACACAATCCTCAATCTTCAATCCTCAATCCTCAATCGTCAATTCTCAATCCTCAATACTCAATCTTCAATCCTCCGTCCTCAATCCTCAATCCTCAATTGTCAATCTTGAATCCTCAATCCTCAGACCTCAAACATCAACACTCAACCCTCAGTCCTCGTCCTCAATCCACAACAATCAATCCTCAATCCTCAATCTTCAATCATCAATATTCAATCTTCAGTCCTCAATCCTCAATCCTCAATCCTCAATCCTCAATCCTCAATGTTGAATCCGCAATACCCAATCCTCAATCTTCAATCCTCAATCCTCAATCCTCAACCCTCAATCCTCAATAATCAATCCTCAATCCTCAGTCCTCAAACCTCAAACCTCAATCTTCAATCCTCAATACTCAATCTTCAATCCTCCGTCCTCAATCCTCAACCCTCAATCCTCAATCCTCAATCGTCAGGCTTCAATCCTCAATACTCAATCTTCAATCCTCAATCCTCAATCCTCATTCCTCAATCCTCATTCTTCAATCCTCAATAGCCAATCCTCAATCTTCAATCCTCAATCCTCAATCCTCAATTCTCAATCCTCAATCCTCAGACCTAAGTCCTCAAATATCAATCCTCAAACCTCAGCCCTCATCCTCAATCCTCAATCCTCAATCTTCAACCCTCAATCCTCAATCCTCAAGCCTCAACCCTCAATCCTCAATCCTCAGTCCTCAAACCTCAATTCTGAATCCTCAATCTTCAGACCTCAGATCTCAACAATCAGATGTCAATCCTGAATCCTTAATTGAATATCATCAATTCACAGTTTTCAATACCCAATACTCAATCTGCAATCTTCAAATCTCTATTCACATACATCGATTCTCATCACTCAACCCTCAACACTCAGTCCGCAATCCTCAATCTTCAACCCTCAATCCTCAATACTCAATCCTCAATCCTCAATCGTCAATACTCAATAATCAATCTTCAATCCTCAATCCTCAATCCTCAATCCTCAATCCTCAATCTTCCATCGTCAATACTCAATCTTCAATCCTCAATCCTCAATCCGCAATCCTCAATGCTCAATCCTCAATCCTCAATCCTCAAACCTCAATCTTCAGTCCTCAATACTCAATCTGCAATCCTCAATACACAATCTTCAATCCTCAATCTTCAATCCTCAATCCTCAATCCTCATTCTTCAATCCTCAACACCCAATCCTCATTCTTCAATCCTCAATCCTCGATCCTCAATTCTCAATCCTCAATCCTCAATCCTCAGACCTCAAACATCAATACTCAACCCTCAGTCCTCGTCCTCAATCCACAACACTCAATCATCGATCATCAATCTTCAATCATCAATATTCAATCTTCAATCCCCAATCCTCAATCCTCAACACTCAATCCTCAATAATCGACCATCAGCCCTCAATTCTCAATACTCAATAGAATATCCTGAATTCTCAGGATTCAATACTCAAACCTCAACACTCAACCCTCAACCCTCAATCCTCAATCCTCAATCCTCAATCGTCAATCCTCAAGACTCAATCTTAGATCCTCCATTCTCAATCCTCAATCCTCAATCCTCAATCCTCAATCCTCAACCCTCAATCCACAATCGTCAGGCTTCAATCCTCAATACCCAATCCTCAGTCTTCAATCTTCAATCCTCAGTCCTCAATTCTCAATCCTCAATCCTCAATCCTCAATTCTCAATCCTCAATCCTCTGTCCTCAGTCCTCAAACCTCAACCCTCAACCCTCAGCCCTCATCCTCAATCCTCAATACTCAATACTCAATCCTCAACCTTCAATCCTCAATACTCAATCTTCAATAATCAATCCTCAATTCTCAATCCTCAATACTCAATCCTCAATCGTCAACCCTCAATACCCAATCCTCAATGTTCAATCCTCAATCCTCAATCCTCAATCCTCAATCCTCAATCTTCAATCCCCAATAATCAATCTTCAATCCTCAATCCTCAATCCTCAATCCAGAATCCTCAATTCTCAATACCCAAACTCCAATCCTCTATACTCAGTCTTCAATCCTCAATCCTCAATCATGAATCCTCATTCTTCAACCCTCAATACCCAATCCTCAATCTTCAATCCTCAATCCTCAATCCTCAATTCTCAATCCTCAATCCTCAATTCTCAGTCCTCAAACCTCAATCGCCAATCCTCAGCCCTCATCCTCAATTCTCATTCCTCAATCTTCAATCCTCAATCCTCAATCCTCATGCCTCAATCCACAATACTCAATCCTCAGTCATCAAACCTCAATCCTGAATCGTCAATCCTCATTCTTCAATCCTCAACACCCAATCCTCAATCTTCAATCCTCAATCCTCAATTCTCAGACCTCAATCCTCAATCTTCAATCCTCAATACTCAATCTTCAATCCTCAATCCTCAATCCTCAATCATCAATCCTCATTCTACAATCCTCAACACCCAATCCTCAATCTTCAATCCTCAATCCTCAATTCTCAGACGTCAATCCTCAATCTTCAATCCTCAATATTCAATCTTGAATCCTCAATCCTCAATCCTCAATCCTCAATCCTCATTCTTCAATCCTCAACACCCAATCCTCAATCTACCAATCCTCAATCCTCGATCCTCAATTCTCAATCCTCAATCCTCAATCCTCAGACCTCAAACATCAATACTCAACCCTCAGTCCTCGTCCTCAATCCACAACACTCAATCCTCGATCATCAATCTTCAATCATCAATATTCAATCTTCAATCCCCAATCCTCAATCCTCAACACTCAATCCTCAATACTCGACCATCAGCCCTCAATTCTCAATACTCAATAGAATATCCTGAATTCTCAGGATTCAATACTCAAACCTCAACACTCAACCCTCAACCCTCAATCCTCAATCCTCAATCCTCAATCGTCAATCCTCAAGACTCAATCTTAGATCCTCCATTCTCAATCCTCAATCCTCAATCCTCAATCCTCAATCCTCAACCCTCAATCCACAATCGTCAGGCTTCAATCCTCAATACCCAATCCTCAGTCTTCAATCTTCAATCCTCAGTCCTCAATTCTCAATCCTCAATCCTCAATCCTCAATTCTCAATCCTCAATCCTCTGTCCTCAGTCCTCAAACCTCAACCCTCAACCCTCAGCCCTCATCCTCAATCCTCAATACTCAATACTCAATCCTCAATCTTCAATCCTCAATACTCAATCTTCAATAATCAATCCTCAATTCTCAATCCTCAATACTCAATCCTCAATCGTCAACCCTCAATACCCAATCCTCAATGTTCAATCCTCAATCCTCAATCCTCAATCCTCAATCCTCAATCTTCAATCCCCAATAATCAATCTTCAATCCTCAATCCTCAATCCTCAATCCAGAATCCTCAATTCTCAATACCCAAACTCCAATCCTCTATACTCAGTCTTCAATCCTCAATCCTCAATCATGAATCCTCATTCTTCAACCCTCAATACCCAATCCTCAATCTTCAATCCTCTATCCTCAATCCTCAATTCTCAATCCTCAATCCTCAATCCTCAGTCCTCAAACCTCAATCGCCAATCCTCAGCCCTCATCCTCAATTCTCATTCCTCAATCTTCAATCCTCAATCCTCAATCCTCATGCCTCAATCCACAATACTCAATCCTCAGTCATCAAACCTCAATCCTGAATCGTCAATCCTGAATTCTCAATCTTCAGACCTCAGACCTGAACAATCAGATGTCAATCCTCAGTCCTCAATAGAATATTATCAATTCACAGTTTTCAATACACAATACTCAATCTGCAATCTTCTAATTTCTATCCAGAAACATCAATTCTCATCACTCAACCCTCAACACTCAGTCCCCAATCCTCAATCTTCAATCCTCAATCCGCAATCCTCAACCCTCAATCTTCAATCCTCAATGCTCAATCTTCAATCCTCCGTCCTCAATCCTCAACCCTCAATCCTCAATCCTCAATCGTCAGGCTTCAATCCTCAATACTCAATCTTCAATCCTCAATCCTCAATCCTCATTCCTCAATCCTCATTCTTCAATCCTCAATACCCAATCCTCAATCGTCAATACTCAATACTCAATCTTCAATCCTCAATCCTCAATCCTCAATCCTCAATCCTCAATCCTCAATCTTCCATCGTCAATACTCAATCTTCAATCCTCAATCCTCAATCCGCAACCCTCAATGCTCAATCCTCAATCCTCAATCCTCAAACCTCAATCTTCAGTCCTCAATACTCAATCTGCAATCCTCAATCCTCAATCCTCAATCCTCAATTCTCAATCCTCAATCCTCAGACCTAAGACCTCAAATCTCAATCCTCAACCCTCAGCCCTCATCCTCAATCCTCAATCCTCAATCTTCAACCCTCAATCCTCAATCCTCAAGCCTCAACCCACAATCCTCAATCCCCAGTCCTCAAACCTCAATTCTGAATCCTCAATCTTCAGACCTCAGATCTCAACAATCAGATGTCAATCCTGAATCCTTAATAGAATATCATCAATTCACAGTTTTCAATACCCAATATTCAATCTGCAATCTTCAAATCTCTATTCACATACATCAATTCTCATCACTCAACCCTCAACACTCAGTCCGCAATCCTCAATCTTCAACCCTCAATCCTCAATACTCAATCCTCAATCCTCAATCGTCAATACTCAATACTCAATCTTCAATCCTCAATCCTCAATCCTCAATCCTCAATCCTCAATCCTCAATCTTCCATCGTCAATACTCAATCTTCAATCCTCAATCCTCAATCCGCAATCCTCAATGCTCAATCCTCAATCCTCAATCCTCAAACCTCAATCTTCAGTCCTCAATACTCAATCTGCAATCCTCAATACACAATCTTCAATCCTCAATCCTCAATCCTCAATCCTCAATCCTCAATCCTCATGCCTCAATCCTCAATCCTCAATCCTCAGTCATCAAACCTCAATCCTGAATCCTCAATCCTGAATCCTCAATCTTCAGACCTCAGGCCTGAACAATCAGATGTCAATCCTCAATCCTCAATAGAATATCATCAATTCACAGTTTTCAATACTCAATACTCAATCTTCAATCCTCAATCCTCAATCCTCAATCCTCAATCCTCAATCGTCATTCTTCAATCCTCAATACTCAATCTTCAATCCTCAATCCTCAATCCTCAATCCTCAAACCTCATTCTACAATCCTCAATACCCAACCCTCAAACTTCAATCCTCAATCCTCAATCCTCAATACTCAATCCTCAATCCTCAAACCTCAGTCCTCAAACCTCAATCCTCAACCCTCAGCCCTCATCCTCAATCCTCGATCCTAAATTCTCAATCCTCAAACCTCAAACCTCAATCCTCAACCGTCAGTCCTTGTCCTCAATCCTCAACCCTCAATCCTCAATCCTCAGTCCTCAATATTCAATCCTCAATACTCAATATTCAATCCTCAATCCTCAATCCTCAATCCTCAATCCTCAATCTTCAATCCCCAATAATCAATCTTCAATCCTCAATCCTCAATCCTCAATCCTGAATCCTCAATTCTCAATCCTCAAATCTCAATCCCCAATCCTCAGTCCTCAGTCCTCAAACCTCAATCCTCAACCCTCTGCCCTCATCCTCAATTCTCAATCCTCAATCCTCAATCCTCAATCTTCAATCCTCAATACTCAATCTTCAATAATCAATCCTCAATTCTCAATCCTCAATCATCATTCTTCAATCCTCAATACTCAATCTTCAATCCTCAATCCTCAATCCTCATTCCTCAATCCTCATTCTTCAATCCTCAATACCCAATCCTCAATCTTCAATCCTCAATCCTCAATCCTCAATTCTCAATCCTCAATCCTCAGACCTAAGTCCTCAAATCTCAATCCTCAACCCTCAGCCCTCATCCTCAATCCTCAATCCTCAATCTTCAACCCTCAATCCTCAATCCTCAAGCCTCAACCCTCAATCCTCAATCCTCAGTCCTCAAACCTCAATTCTGAATCCTCAATCTTCAGACCTCAGATCTCAACAATCAGATGTCAATCCTGAATCCTTAATAGAATATCATCAATTCACAGTTTTCAATACCCAATACTCAATCTGCAATCTTCAAATCTCTATTCACATACATCAATTCTCATCACTCAACCCTCAACACTCAGTCCGCAATCCTCAATCTTCAACCCTCAATCCTCAATACTCAATCCTCAATCCTCAATCGTCAATACTCAATACTCAATCTTCAATCCTCAATCCTCAATCCTGAATCCTCAATCCTCAATCCTCAATCTTCCATCGTCAATACTCAATCTTCAATCCTCAATCCTCAATCCGCAATCCTCAGTGCTCAATCCTCAATCCTCAATCCTCAAACCTCAATCTTCAGTCCTCAATACTCAATCTGCAATCCTCAATACACAATCTTCAATCCTCAATCCTCAATCCTCAATCCTCAATCCTCATTCTTCAATCCTCAACACCCAATGTTCAATCTTCAATCCTCAATCCTCGATCCTCAATTCTCAATCCTCAATCCTCAATCCTCAGACCTCAAACATCAATACTCAACCCTCAGTCCTCGTCCTCAATCCACAACACTCAATCCTCGATCATCAATTTTCAATCATCAATATTCAATCTTCAATCCTCAATCCTCAATCCTCAATACTCAATCCTCAATACTCGACCATCAGCCCTCAATTCTCAATACTCAATAGAATATCCTGAATTCTCAGGATTCAATACTCAAACCTCAACACTCAACCCTCAACCCTCAATCCTCAATCCTCAATCCTCAATCGTCAATCCTCAATACTCAATCTTCAATCCTCCATTCTCAATCCTCAATCCTCAATCCTCAATCCTCAATCCTCAACCCTCAATCCACAATCGTCAGGCTTCAATCCTCAATACCCAATCCTCAGTCTTCAATCTTCAATCCTCAGTCCTCAATTCTCAATCCTCAATCCTCAATCCTCAATTCTCAATCCTCAATCCTCTGTCCTCAGTCCTCAAACCTCAACCCTCAACCCTCAGCCCTCATCCTCAATCCTCAATACTCAATACTCAATACTCAACCTTCAATCCTCAATACTCAACCTTCAATAATCAATCCTCAATTCTCAATCCTCAATACTCAATCCTCAATCGTCAACCCTCAATACCCAATCCTCAATCTTCAATCCTCAATCCTCAATCCTCAATCCTCAATCCTCAATCTTCAATCCCCAATAATCAATCTTCAATCCTCAGTCCTCAATCCTCAATCCTGAATCCTCAATTCTCAATCCCCAAACTCCAATCCTCTATACTCAGTCTTCAATCCTCAATCCTCAATCCTCAATCCTCATTCTTCAACCCTCAATACCCAATCCTCAATCTTCAATCCTCAATCCTCAATCCTCAATTCTCAATCCTGATTCCTCAATCCTCAGTCCTCAAACCTCAATCGCCAATCCTCAGCCCTCATCCTCAATTCTCAGTCCTCAATCTTCAATCCTCAATCCTCAATCCTCATGCCTCAATCCTCAATACTCAATCCTCAGTCATCAAACCTCAATCCTGAATCGTCAATCCTGAATTCTCAATCTTCAGACCTCAGACCTGAACAATCAGATGTCAATCCTCAATCCTCAATAGAATATTATCAATTCACAGTTTTCAATACTCAATACTCAATCTGCAATCTTCAAATTTCTATCCAGAAACATCAATTCTCATCACTCAACCCTCAACACTCAGTCCCCAATCCTCAATCTTCAATCCTCAATACTCAATCTGCAATCCTCAATCCTCAATCCTCAATCCTCAATCCTCAATCCTCAATCGTCGATCCTCAATCCCCAATCCTCAATCTACAATCCTCAATCCTCAATCCCCAATCCTCAATCCTCAATCCTCAATCTTCAATCCTCAATCCTCAATCGTCATTCGTCAATCCTCATTCTTCAATCCTCAATACCCAATCCTCAATGTTCAATCTTCAACCCTCAATCCTCAACTCTCAATCCTCAAACCTCAATCGTCAAACCTCAGCCCTCATCCTCAATCCTCAATCCTCAATCCTCAATCCTCAATCCTCAATCCTCATGCCTCAATCCTCAATCCTCAATCCTCAGTCATCAAACCTCAATCCTGAATCCTCAATCCTGAATCCTCAATCTTCACACCTCAGACCTGAACAATCAGATGTCAATCCTCAATCCTCAATAGAATATCATCAATTCACAGTTTTCAATACTCAATACTCAATCTTCAATCCTCAATCCTCAATCCTCAATCGTCATTCTGCAATCCTCAATACTCAATCTTCAATCCTCAATCCTCAATCCTCAATCCTCAAACCTCATTCTACAATTCTCAATACCCGATCCTCAAACTTCAATCCTCAATCCTCAATCCTCAATACTCAATCCTCAATCCTCAGTCCTCAGTCCTCAAACCTCATTCCTCAACCCTCAGCCCTGATCTTCAATCCTCAATCCTCAATCCTCAATCCTCAATCCTCAATCCTCAATCCTCAATCCTCAATCTTCAATCATCAACACTCAGTCTTCAATACTCAATCCTCAATCCTCAATCCGCAATCCTCAATCCTCATTCTTCAATCCTCAATACACAATCCTCAATCTTCAATCCTCAATCCTCAATCGTCAATTCTCAATCCTCAATACTCAATCTTCAATCCTCCGTCCTCAATCCTCAATCCTCAATTGTCAATCTTGAATCCTCAATCCTCAGACCTCAAACATCAACACTCAACCCTCAGTCCTCGTCCTCAATCCACAACAATCAATCCTCAATCCTCAATCTTCAATCATCAATATTCAATCTTCAGTCCTCAATCCTCAATCCTCAATCCTCAATCCTCAATCCTCAATGTTGAATCCGCAATACCCAATTCTCAATCTTCAATCCTCCGTCCTCAATCCTCAACCCTCAATCCTCAATCCTCAATCGTCAGGCTTCAATCCTCAATACTCAATCTTCAATCCTCAATCCTCAATCCTCATTCCTCAATCCTCATTCTTCAATCCTCAATACCCAATCCTCAATCGTCAATACTCAATACTCAATCTTCAATCCTCAATCCTCAATCCTCAATCCTCAATCCTCAATCCTCAATCTTCCATCGTCAATACTCAATCTTCAATCCTCAATCCTCAATCCGCAACCCTCAATGCTCAATCCTCAATCCTCAATCCTCAAACCTCAATCTTCAGTCCTCAATACTCAATCTGCAATCCTCAATCCTCAATCCTCAATCCTCAATTCTCAATCCTCAATCCTCAGACCTAAGACCTCAAATCTCAATCCTCAACCCTCAGCCCTCATCCTCAATCCTCAATCCTCAATCTTCAACCCTCAATCCTCAATCCTCAAGCCTCAACCCACAATCCTCAATCCCCAGTCCTCAAACCTCAATTCTGAATCCTCAATCTTCAGACCTCAGATCTCAACAATCAGATGTCAATCCTGAATCCTTAATAGAATATCATCAATTCACAGTTTTCAATACCCAATATTCAATCTGCAATCTTCAAATCTCTATTCACATACATCAATTCTCATCACTCAACCCTCAACACTCAGTCCGCAATCCTCAATCTTCAACCCTCAATCCTCAATACTCAATCCTCAATCCTCAATCGTCAATACTCAATACTCAATCTTCAATCCTCAATCCTCAATCCTCAATCCTCAATCCTCAATCCTCAATCTTCCATCGTCAATACTCAATCTTCAATCCTCAATCCTCAATCCGCAATCCTCAATGCTCAATCCTCAATCCTCAATCCTCAAACCTCAATCTTCAGTCCTCAATACTCAATCTGCAATCCTCAATACACAATCTTCAATCCTCAATCCTCAATCCTCAATCCTCAATCCTCAATCCTCATGCCTCACTCCTCAATCCTCAATCCTCAGTCATCAAACCTCAATCCTGAATCCTCAATCCTGAATTCTCAATCTTCAGACCTCAGGCCTGAACAATCAGATGTCAATCCTCAATCCTCAATAGAATATCATCAATTCACAGTTTTCAATACTCAATACTCAATCTTCAATCCTCAATCCTCAATCCTCAATCCTCAATCCTCAATCGTCATTCTTCAATCCTCAATACTCAATCTTCAATCCTCAATCCTCAATCCTCAATCCTCAAACCTCATTCTACAATCCTCAATACCCAACCCTCAAACTTCAATCCTCAATCCTCAATCCTCAATACTCAATCCTCAATCCTCAAACCTCAGTCCTCAAACCTCAATCCTCAACCCTCAGCCCTCATCCTCAATCCTCGATCCTAAATTCTCAATCCTCAAACCTCAAACCTCAATCCTCAACCGTCAGTCCTTGTCCTCAATCCTCAACCCTCAATCCTCAATACTCAGTCCTCAATATTCAATCCTCAATACTCAATATTCAATCCTCAATCCTCAATCCTCAATCCTCAATCCTCAATCTTCAATCCCCAATAATCAATCTTCAATCCTCAATCCTCAATCCTCAATCCTGAATCCTCAATTCTCAATCCTCAAATCTCAATCCCCAATCCTCAGTCCTCAGTCCTCAAACCTCAATCCTCAACCCTCTGCCCTCATCCTCAATTCTCAATCCTCAATCCTCAATCCTCAATCTTCAATCCTCAATACTCAATCTTCAATAATCAATCCTCAATTCTCAATCCTCAATCATCATTCTTCAATCCTCAATACTCAATCTTCAATCCTCAATCCTCAATCCTCATTCCTCAATCCTCATTCTTCAATCCTCAATACCCAATCCTCAATCTTCAATCCTCAATCCTCAATCCTCAATTCTCAATCCTCAATCCTCAGACCTAAGTCCTCAAATCTCAATCCTCAACCCTCAGCCCTCATCCTCAATCCTCAATCCTCAATCTTCAACCCTCAATCCTCAATCCTCAAGCCTCAACCCTCAATCCTCAATCCTCAGTCCTCAAACCTCAATTCTGAATCCTCAATCTTCAGACCTCAGATCTCAACAATCAGATGTCAATCCTGAATCCTTAATAGAATATCATCAATTCACAGTTTTCAATACCCAATACTCAATCTGCAATCTTCAAATCTCTATTCACATACATCAATTCTCATCACTCAACCCTCAACACTCAGTCCGCAATCCTCAATCTTCAACCCTCAATCCTCAATACTCAATCCTCAATCCTCAATCGTCAATACTCAATACTCAATCTTCAATCCTCAATCCTCAATCCTGAATCCTCAATCCTCAATCCTCAATCTTCCATCGTCAATACTCAATCTTCAATCCGCAATCCTCAATCCGCAATCCTCAGTGCTCAATCCTCAATCCTCAATCCTCAAACCTCAATCTTCAGTCCTCAATACTCAATCTGCAATCCTCAATACACAATCTTCAATCCTCAATCCTCAATCCTCAATCCTCGATCCTCATTCTTCAATCCTCAACACCCAATGTTCAATCTTCAATCCTCAATCCTCGATCCTCAATTCTCAATCCTCAATCCTCAATCCTCAGACCTCAAACATCAATACTCAACCCTCAGTCCTCGTCCTCAATCCACAACACTCAATCCTCGATCATCAATTTTCAATCATCAATATTCAATCTTCAATCCTCAATCCTCAATCCTCAATACTCAATCCTCAATACTCGACCATCAGCCCTCAATTCTCAATACTCAATAGAATATCCTGAATTCTCAGGATTCAATACTCAAACCTCAACACTCAACCCTCAACCCTCAATCCTCAATCCTCAATCCTCAATCGTCAATCCTCAATACTCAATCTTCAATCCTCCATTCTCAATCCTCAATCCTCAATCCTCAATCCTCAATCCTCAACCCTCAATCCACAATCGTCAGGCTTCAATCCTCAATACCCAATCCTCAGTCTTCAATCTTCAATCCTCAGTCCTCAATTCTCAATCCTCAATCCTCAATCCTCAATTCTCAATCCTCAATCCTCTGTCCTCAGTCCTCAAACCTCAACCCTCAACCCTCAGCCCTCATCCTCAATCCTCAATACTCAATACTCAATACTCAACCTTCAATCCTCAATACTCAACCTTCAATAATCAATCCTCAATTCTCAATCCTCAATACTCAATCCTCAATCGTCAACCCTCAATACCCAATCCTCAATCTTCAATCCTCAATCCTCAATCCTCAATCCTCAATCCTCAATCTTCAATCCCCAATAATCAATCTTCAATCCTCAGTCCTCAATCCTCAATCCTGAATCCTCAATTCTCAATCCCCAAACTCCAATCCTCTATACTCAGTCTTCAATCCTCAATCCTCAATCCTCAATCCTCATTCTTCAACCCTCAATACCCAATCCTCAATCTTCAATCCTCAATCCTCAATCCTCAATTCTCAATCCTGATTCCTCAATCCTCAGTCCTCAAACCTCAATCGCCAATCCTCAGCCCTCATCCTCAATTCTCAGTCCTCAATCTTCAATCCTCAATCCTCAATCCTCATGCCTCAATCCTCATTACTCAATCCTCAGTCATCAAACCTCAATCCTGAATCGTCAATCCTGAATTCTCAATCTTCAGACCTCAGACCTGAACAATCAGATGTCAATCCTCAATCCTCAATAGAATATTATCAATTCACAGTTTTCAATACTCAATACTCAATCTGCAATCTTCAAATTTCTATCCAGAAACATCAATTCTCATCACTCAACCCTCAACACTCAGTCCCCAATCCTCAATCTTCAATCCTCAATACTCAATCTGCAATCCTCAATCCTCAATCCTCAATCCTCAATCCTCAATCCTCAATCGTCGATCCTCAATCCCCAATCCTCAATCTACAATCCTCAATCCTCAATCCCCAATCCTCAATCCTCAATCCTCAATCTTCAATCCTCAATCCTCAATCGTCATTCGTCAATCCTCATTCTTCAATCCTCAATACCCAATCCTCAATGTTCAATCTTCAACCCTCAATCCTCAACTCTCAATCCTCAAACCTCAATCGTCAAACCTCAGCCCTCATCCTCAATCCTCAATCCTCAATCCTCAATCCTCAATCCTCAATCCTCATGCCTCAATCCTCAATCCTCAATCCTCAGTCATCAAACCTCAATCCTGAATCCTCAATCCTGAATCCTCAATCTTCACACCTCAGACCTGAACAATCAGATGTCAATCCTCAATCCTCAATAGAATATCATCAATTCACAGTTTTCAATACTCAATACTCAATCTTCAATCCTCAATCCTCAATCCTCAATCGTCATTCTGCAATCCTCAATACTCAATCTTCAATCCTCAATCCTCAATCCTCAATCCTCAAACCTCATTCTACAATTCTCAATACCCGATCCTCAAACTTCAATCCTCAATCCTCAATCCTCAATACTCAATCCTCAATCCTCAGTCCTCAGTCCTCAAACCTCATTCCTCAACCCTCAGCCCTGATCTTCAATCCTCAATCCTCAATCCTCAATCCTCAATCCTCAATCCTCAATCCTCAATCCTCAATCTTCAATCATCAACACTCAGTCTTCAATACTCAATCCTCAATCCTCAATCCGCAATCCTCAATCCTCATTCTTCAATCCTCAATACACAATCCTCAATCTTCAATCCTCAATCCTCAATCGTCAATTCTCAATCCTCAATACTCAATCTTCAATCCTCCGTCCTCAATCCTCAATCCTCAATTGTCAATCTTGAATCCTCAATCCTCAGACCTCAAACATCAACACTCAACCCTCAGTCCTCGTCCTCAATCCACAACAATCAATCCTCAATCCTCAATCTTCAATCATCAATATTCAATCTTCAGTCCTCAATCCTCAATCCTCAATCCTCAATCCTCAATCCTCAATGTTGAATCCGCAATACCCAATTCTCAATATTCAATCCTCAATCCTCAATCCTCAACCCTCAATCCTCAATAATCAATCCTCAATCCTCAGTCCTCAAACCTCAAACCTCAATCTTCAATCCTCAATACTCAATCTTCAATCCTCCGTCCTCAATCCTCAACCCTCAATCCTCAATCCTCAATCGTCAGGCTTCAATCCTCAATACTCAATCTTCAATCCTCAATCCTCAATCCTCATTCCTCAATCCTCATTCTTCAATCCTCAATAGCCAATCCTCAATCTTCAATCCTCAATCCTCAATCCTCAATTCTCAATCCTCAATCCTCAGACCTAAGTCCTCAAATATCAATCCTCAAACCTCAGACCTCATCCTCAATCCTCAATCCTCAATCTTCAACCCTCAATCCTCAATCCTCAAGCCTCAACCCTCAATCCTCAATCCTCAGTCCTCAAACCTCAATTCTGAATCCTCAATCTTCAGACCTCAGATCTCAACAATCAGATGTCAATCCTGAATCCTTAATTGAATATCATCAATTCACAGTTTTCAATACCCAATACTCAATCTGCAATCTTCAAATCTCTATTCACATACATCGATTCTCATCACTCAACCCTCAACACTCAGTCCGCAATCCTCAATCTTCAACCCTCAATCCTCAATACTCAATCCTCAATCCTCAATCGTCAATACTCAATAATCAATCTTCAATCCTCAATCCTCAATCCTCAATCCTCAATCCTCAATCCTCAATCTTCCATCGTCAATCCTCAATCCTCAATCCTCAACCCTCAATCCTCAATAATCAATCCTCAATCCACAGTCCTCAAACCTCAAACCTCAGTCTTCAATCCTCAATACTCAATCTTCAATCCTCCGTCCTCA